>NC_084627.1:5706055-5711055 GCF_033978795.1 Nerophis ophidion
GTAGCCCGTGGACCTAGGTCCACTGCCCTCCACTATAGTACCCTGGACTATGGTCCACTGCTCCACTATGTACCCTGGACTATGGTCCACTGCTCCACTATGTACCCTGGACTATGGTCCACTGCTCCACTGATGTACTCCTGGACTATGGTCCACTGCTCCACTATGTACCCTGGACTATGGTCCACTGCTCCACTATGTACCCTGGACTATGGTCCACTGCTCCACTATGTACCCTGGACTATGGTCCACTGCTCCACTATGTACCCTGGACTATGGTCCACTGCTCCACTATGTACCCTGGACTATGGTCCACTGCTCCACTATGTACCCTGGACTATGGTCCACTGCTCCACTATGTACCCTGGACTATGGTCCACTGCTCCACTATGTACCCTGGACTATGGTCCACTGCTCCACTATGTACCCTGGACTATGGTCCACTGCTCCACTATGTACCCTGGACTATGGTCCACTGCTCCACTATGTACCCTGGACTATGGTCCACTGCTCCAATATGTACCCTGGACTATGGTCCACTGCTCCACTATGTACCCTGGACTATGGTCCACTGCTCCACTATGTACCCTGGACTATGGTCCACTGCTCCACTATGTACCCTGGACTATGGTCCACTGCTCCACTATGTACCCTGGACTATGGTCCACTGCTCCAATATGTACCCTGGACTATGGTCCACTGCTCCAATATGTACCCTGGACTATGGTCCACTGCTCCACTATGTACCCTGGACTATGGTCCACTGCTCCACTATGTACCCTGGACTATGGTCCACTGCTCCACTATGTACCCTGGACTATGGTCCACTGCTCCACTATGTACCCTGGACTATGGTCCACTGCTCCAATATGTACCCTGGACTATGGTCCACTGCTCCAATATGTACCCTGGACTATGGTCCACTGCTCCAATATGTACCCTGGACTATGGTCCACTGCTCCACTATGTACCCTGGACTATGGTCCACTGCTCCACTATGTACCCTGGACTATGGTCCACTGCTCCACTATGTACCCTGGACTATGGTCCACTGCTCCACTATGTACCCTGGACTATGGTCCACTGCTCCACTATGTACCCTGGACTATGGTCCACTGCTCCACTATGTACCCTGGACTATGGTCCACTGCTCCACTATGTACCCTGGACTATGGTCCACTGCTCCACTATGTACCCTGGACTATGGTCCACTGCTCCACTATGTACCCTGGACTATGGTCCACTGCTCCACTATGTACCCTGGACTATGGTCCACTGCTCCACTATGTACCCTGGACTATGGTCCACTGCTCCACTATGTACCCTGGACTATGGTCCACTGCTCCACTATGTACCCTGGACTATGGTCCACTGCTCCACTATGTACCCTGGACTATGGTCCACTGTTCCAATATGTACCTTGGACTATGGTCCACTGCTCCACTATGTACCCTGGACTATGGTCCACTGCTCCAATATGTACCCTGGACTATGGTCCACTGTTCCACTATGTACCTTGGACTATGGTCCACTGCTCCACTATGTACCCTGGACTATGGTCCACTGCTCCACTATGTACCCTGGACTATGGTCCACTGCTCCACTATGTACCCTGGACTATGGTCCACTGCTCCAATATGTACCTTGGACTATGGTCCACTGCTCCACTATGTACCCTGGACTATGGTCCACTGCTCCAATATGTACCCTGGACTATGGTCCACTGTTCCACTATGTACCTTGGACTATGGTCCACTGCTCCACTATGTACCCTGGACTATGGTCCACTGCTCCACTATGTACCCTGGACTATGGTCCACTGCTCCACTATGTACCCTGGACTATGGTCCACTGCTCCACTATGTACCCTGGACTATGGTCCACTGCTCCACTATGTACCCTGGACTATGGTCCACTGCTCCACTATGTACCCTGGACTATGGTCCACTGCTCCACTATGTACCCTGGACTATGGTCCACTGCTCCACTATGTACCCTGGACTATGGTCCACTGCTCCACTATGTACCCTGGACTATGGTCCACTGCTCCACTATGTACCCTGGACTATGGTCCACTGCTCCAATATGTACCCTGGACTATGGTCCACTGCTCCACTATGTACCCTGGACTATGGTCCACTGCTCCAATATGTACCTTGGACTATGGTCCACTGCTCCAATATGTACCCTGGACTATGGTCCACTGCTCCACTATGTACCCTGGACTATGGTCCACTGCTCCAATATGTACCTTGGACTATGGTCCACTGCTCCACTATGTACCCTGGACTATGGTCCACTGCTCCACTATGTACCCTGGACTATGGTCCACTGCTCCACTATGTACCCTGGACTATGGTCCACTGTTCCACTATGTACCTTGGACTATGGTCCACTGCTCCACTATGTACCCTGGACTATGGTCCACTGCTCCACTATGTACCCTGGACTATGGTCCACTGCTCCACTATGTACCCTGGACTATGGTCCACTGCTCCAATATGTACCTTGGACTATGGTCCACTGCTCCACTATGTACCCTGGACTATGGTCCACTGCTCCAATATGTACCCTGGACTATGGTCCACTGTTCCACTATGTACCTTGGACTATGGTCCACTGCTCCACTATGTACCCTGGACTATGGTCCACTGCTCCACTATGTACCCTGGACTATGGTCCACTGCTCCACTATGTACCCTGGACTATGGTCCACTGCTCCACTATGTACCTTGGACTATGGTCCACTGCTCCAATATGTACCTTGGACTATGGTCCACTGCTCCAATATGTACCCTGGACTATGGTCCACTGCTCCAATATGTACCTTGGACTATGGTCCACTGCTCCAATATGTACCCTGGACTATGGTCCACTGCTCCAATATGTACCCTGGACTATGGTCCACTGCTCCAATATGTACCTTGGACTATGGTCCACTGCTCCACTATGTACCCTGGACTATGGTCCACTGCTCCAATATGTACCCTGGACTATGGTCCACTGCTCCAATATGTACCCTGGACTATGGTCCACTGCTCCAATATGTACCTTGGACTATGGTCCACTGCTCCACTATGTACCCTGGACTATGGTCCACTGCTCCAATATGTACCCTGGACTATGGTCCACTGCTCCAATATGTACCCTGGACTATGGTCCACTGCTCCACTATGTACCCTGGACTATGGTCCACTGCTCCACTATGTACCCTGGACTATGGTCCACTGCTCCAATATGTACCCTGGACTATGGTCCACTGCTCCACTATGTACCCTGGACTATGGTCCACTGTTCCACTATGTACCTTGGACTATGGTCCACTGCTCCACTATGTACCCTGGACTATGGTCCACTGCTCCACTATGTACCCTGGACTATGGTCCACTGCTCCACTATGTACCCTGGACTATGGTCCACTGCTCCAATATGTACCCTGGACTATGGTCCACTGCTCCAATATGTACCCTGGACTATGGTCCACTGCTCCAATATGTACCCTGGACTATGGTCCACTGCTCCAATATGTACCTTGGACTATGGTCCACTGCTCCACTATGTACCCTGGACTATGGTCCACTGCTCCAATATGTACCCTGGACTATGGTCCACTGCTCCAATATGTACCCTGGACTATGGTCCACTGCTCCAATATGTACCTTGGACTATGGTCCACTGCTCCACTATGTACCCTGGACTATGGTCCACTGCTCCAATATGTACCCTGGACTATGGTCCACTGCTCCAATATGTACCCTGGACTATGGTCCACTGCTCCACTATGTACCCTGGACTATGGTCCACTGCTCCACTATGTACCCTGGACTATGGTCCACTGCTCCAATATGTACCCTGGACTATGGTCCACTGCTCCACTATGTACCCTGGACTATGGTCCACTGCTCCACTATGTACCCTGGACTATGGTCCACTGCTCCAATATGTACCCTGGACTATGGTCCACTGCTCCAATATGTACCCTGGACTATGGTCCACTGCTCCAATATGTACCCTGGACTATGGTCCACTGCTCCACTATGTACCCTGGACTATGGTCCACTGTTCCACTATGTACCTTGGACTATGGTCCACTGCTCCACTATGTACCCTGGACTATGGTCCACTGCTCCACTATGTACCCTGGACTATGGTCCACTGCTCCACTATGTACCCTGGACTATGGTCCACTGCTCCACTATGTACCTTGGACTATGGTCCACTGCTCCAATATGTACCTTGGACTATGGTCCACTGCTCCAATATGTACCCTGGACTATGGTCCACTGCTCCAATATGTACCTTGGACTATGGTCCACTGCTCCAATATGTACCCTGGACTATGGTCCACTGCTCCAATATGTACCCTGGACTATGGTCCACTGCTCCAATATGTACCTTGGACTATGGTCCACTGCTCCACTATGTACCCTGGACTATGGTCCACTGCTCCAATATGTACCCTGGACTATGGTCCACTGCTCCAATATGTACCCTGGACTATGGTCCACTGCTCCAATATGTACCTTGGACTATGGTCCACTGCTCCACTATGTACCCTGGACTATGGTCCACTGCTCCAATATGTACCCTGGACTATGGTCCACTGCTCCAATATGTACCCTGGACTATGGTCCACTGCTCCACTATGTACCCTGGACTATGGTCCACTGCTCCACTATGTACCCTGGACTATGGTCCACTGCTCCAATATGTACCCTGGACTATGGTCCACTGCTCCACTATGTACCCTGGACTATGGTCCACTGCTCCACTATGTACCCTGGACTATGGTCCACTGCTCCAATATGTACCCTGGACTATGGTCCACTGCTCCAATATGTACCCTGGACTATGGTCCACTGCTCCAATATGTACCCTGGACTATGGTCCACTGCTCCAATATGTACCTTGGACTATGGTCCACTGCTCCACTATGTACCCTGGACTATGGTCCACTGCTCCAATATGTACCCTGGACTATGGTCCACTGCTCCACTATG
>NC_084627.1:5716055-5718555 GCF_033978795.1 Nerophis ophidion
TACATCCACAGTGCATTAGACTGTTACATCCCCAGTGCAATAGACTTTACTCAGTGTGCAGTTTGACACAAAAGTGTTTTATTTGCACATCATGTACTCTTTAAATGTAATTAAATGATCACCATTTGTATTACTGTAATCTTTGCTAGAATGTGTGTGTGTGTGTGTGTGTGTGTGTGTGTGTGTGTGTGTGTGTGTGTGTGTGTGTGTGTGTGTGTGTGTGTGTGTGTGTGTGTGTGTGTGTGTGTGTGTGTGTGTGTGTGTGTGTGTGTGTGTGGGCGATCACTGGAGAGGAGTATGATTGTCCTCCTGTTGGTGGGATTGCCTTCAGGAGAAGACCTGTGCGTGGAATCTTTTCAAGTGGGGAGACTGGTGCACAGACCGCCACCAAACTGTCCTTGGCAAAGAAAAGGCCAGGGTCCAATGGCATGTAGACCAAGACAATTGGGGCCCATTTTGCTGCAGCCTTCCTCCGCCTTTGTGACCGTTGTGGAGCTTCTCTGCAACCATCATCCGCCCACTCTGCCGTTGAGGTCTTTTACGAGGAGAGAGACGCGCAGACTCCAAGGTGACTTCTTGGCTGTGGGGAGCTGTATGAGATGGCAAGGGAAACCCAGGACCACCGGCACCTCCTCACAGCTGCAGGAGGCTGCCGGAGCTCCAGTCTGTCAGAGGACCGCCTATGGTGGGCCTACCAGCACTTGCTTTTCTCTCAGGGTGTGCTCCCCTAGCCTTTTGTCTTCCCGGACTAACCCAAAAGGCAGTGGGGCAGAGGTTGGGTGATGCCAGGGCGTGTCCACAAAGTGGGTCTGCACATAACGCCTCTGTGGACCACTGCAGCTCCCACATCCCCTGCCACGTTTGCCTTAGTTAGCGTGTGTGGCCCCCTGGAGGCCTGACAGGAGTGTTGGAGGAGGAGAGGCTGTGTTCTGGCAGCAGAAGACTGACGCACCATGCTGCTTCTCCGTGCACGCCAAGGGCAAGCCAGTGGCAGGGTCTGTAAGCCAGAGGTGAGCAAGCAGGTGGCAAGTAGACTTGCAACCTTCCCTCTAACTACATCACAACACCCTGTATGCTGAATATTCCCTCTAACTACATCACAACACCCTGTAGGCTGAATATTCCCTCTAACTACATCACAACACCCTGTATGCTGAATATTCCCTCTAACTACATCACAACACCCTGTATGCTGAATATTCCCTCTAACTACATCACAACACCCTGTATGCTGAATATTCCCTCTAACTACATCACAACACCCTGTAGGCTGAATATTCCCTCTAACTACATCACAACACCCTGTATGCTGAATATTCCCTCTAACTACATCACAACACCCTGTAGGCTGAATATTCCCTCTAACTACATCACAACACCCTGTAGGCTGAATATTCCCTCTAACTACATCACAACACCCTGTATGCTGAATATTCCCTCTAACTACATCACAACACCCTGTATGCTGAATATTCCCTCTAACTACATCACAACACCCTGTAGGCTGAATATTCCCTCTAACTACATCACAACACCCTGTAGGCTGAATATTCCCTCTAACTACATCACAACACCCTGTAGGCTGAATATTCCCTCTAACTACATCACAACACCCTGTAGGCTGAATATTCCCTCTAACTACATCACAACACCCTGTATGCTGAATATTCCCTCTAACTACATCACAACACCCTGTATGCTGAATATTCCCTCTAACTACATCACAACACCCTGTAGGCTGAATATTCCCTCTAACTACATCACAACACCCTGTATGCTGAATATTCCCTCTAACTACATCACAACACCCTGTATGCTGAATATTCCCTCTAACTACATCACAACACCCTGTATGCTGAATATTCCCTCTAACTACATCACAACACCCTGTATGCTGAATATTCCCTCTAACTACATCACAACACCCTGTAGGCTGAATCTTCCCTCTAACTACATCACAACACCCTGTAGGCTGAATATTCCCTCTAACTACATCACAACACCCTGTATGCTGAATATTCCCTCTAACTACATCACAACACCCTGTATGCTGAATATTCCCTCTAACTACATCACAACACCCTGTAGGCTGAATATTCCCTCTAACTACATCACAACACCCTGTAGGCTGAATATTCCCTCTAACTACATCACAACACCCTGTAAGCTGAATATTCCCTCTAACTACATCACAACACCCTGTATGCTGAATATTCCCTCTAACTACATCACAACACCCTGTAGGCTGAATATTCCCTCTAACTACATCACAACACCCTGTAGGCTGAATATTCCCTCTAACTACATCACAACACCCTGTATGCTGAATATTCCCTCTAACTACATCACAACACCCTGTATGCTGAATATTCCCTCTAACTACATCACAACACCCTGTAGGCTGAATATTCCCTCTAACTACATCACAACACCCTGTAGGCTGAATATTCCCTCTAACTACATCACAACACCCTGTAAGCTGAATATTCCCTCTAACTAC
>NC_084627.1:5721055-5741055 GCF_033978795.1 Nerophis ophidion
ACTTACATACACACACACCCATATATATACTTACATACACACACACCTATATATATACTTACATACACACACACACACATATATATACTTACATACACACACACACCCATATATATACTTACATACACACACACACACACACACACATATATATACTTACATACGCACACACCCATATATATACTTACATACACACACACACACATATATATACTTACATACACACACACCCATATATATACTTACATACACACACACACACATATATATACTTACATACACACACACCCATATATATACTTACATACACACACACATATACATATATACACACATACATACATACATTGATGTTTCCGACATTCACTACAGCGCTAAAAGAAGGCCAACTAGAAACAAAGGAAGCCTACAAATGTAATATTCTTGATAAGTAACATTCAGTCCTCCACCTGAATATTATTTTTGCATTGTAATGATCCATGTCTTGTATATTTGACTACAACTATCGAGTCTTTCTGTCATCAGTGATAGTAAACTGCTACTTAAAACACATTAGCTTTACTTTATTGCAACTTTGAATTCAAACAAGCTCTGTGAATTTTGCTTGTAATAATAATAATAATAATAATGGATTAGATTCATATCGCGCTTTTCTATTGTTGGATATTCAAAGGTGCTCACAGAGAAGTGGGAAGCCATCATTCATTCACACGATGGTGGTGGTAAGCTACATCTGTAGCCACAGCTGCCCTGGGGTAGACTGGCGGAAGCGTGGCTGCCAGTTTGCACCTACGGCCCCTCCTCCCACCACCTGTCATTCATTCATCATTCATTCACCGGTGTGAGTGGCACCGGGGGCAAAGGGTGAAGTGTCCTGCCCAAGGACACAACGGCAGCGACTTTGATGGCAATAGGTGGGAAGCGAACCTGCAACCCTCAGGTTTTTGGCACGGCCGCTCTACCCACTACGCCATGCCGCCCCATTGTAAAATAAGTTGTTACAGTCCTGATCTTCTAAATACACTGGAAGACCAGGTTTGAATACAATCTACATTTAGTGGTCAATTGTAGGGAATATGTACTGTACTGTGCAATCTACTAATAAACGTTTCAATCATTCAACCAATTATCATTACCTTTGCTTTTTGAGTAACGACAACTATTTGGACTTCTTTCTTGCTTTGACAAAATCCATTCATTCACCAATAAGTCATCTGCTGTCATTGGTGTTATTTTCTTCCAACTTTGGCATATCTCTGTGTTGTGGCACTGTGCTCTTATTGTGAAGCGATATCCTGTAACTTCCGGTTTCCGGAGTCGTAAAGTCACGTGACGTTCAGTTTTGGTCGCTTGCGGTGTTAAATGTTTTATAAACGCTGCTTGTCAGTATTGATCATGTTCCTTCCTCATAACAGAACATGTAATATTACACACCTAATCACCACATGAAATACATAATGCATGTTTTCCTTTTTTCCATGCTTTTACTTTGTAGTTTTGCTTTGTTTCGATAGTTTCGATGTTTTTTTTATTATTATTATTGTCACCTTTGACTTTTTTTATTGAACAACAAACATATCCTCCATGTATATAAAAGTCAAGGCAATTTCAACAATTTACAGATCAAGTTTCGACACGAAAGCGTGACCCGGAAACGAAAAGAAAAGACTTCCGGGAAAGACTGCCGCTCGTTCGCTCGCTGACCTCGTCGTGTTCTTCTGCGAACTTTATACGAAGTGAAAAGGGAATAAAGTTCAGTGAGCATTGTTAGCGTCACGACATGGGCGTGCACGCGCAACTGGCCGCCGTCATGGAGTCGCTCGTGCACGCCGCCGTCTCTCAGCTCCGGAAGCTGGAAGAGGAAGCAAAAGAATCCGAAAAGGAAGAGGAGCGGGGACAGAAGGTGGTGAGTCCGTGTCGTCTTCTCTTCTTTGCACTGTTTAGACCTGAGGTCACCTGTCTTGTGTCTCAGGTCACCTGTCTTGTGTCTCAGGTCACCTGCCTTGTGTCTCAGGTCACCTGCCTTGTGTCTCAGGTCACCTGCCTTGTGTCTCAGGTCACCTGCCTTGTGTCTCAGGTCACCTGCCTTGTGTCTCAGGTCACCTGCCTTGTGTCTCAGGTCACCTGTGTTGTGTCTCAGGTCACCTGTCTTGTGTCTCAGGTCACCTGTGTTGTGTCTCAGGTCACCTGTGTTGTGTCTCAGGTCACCTGTGTTGTGTCTCAGGTCACCTGCCTTGTGTCTCAGGTCACCTGTGTTGTGTCTCAGGTCACCTGTGTTGTGTCTCAGGTCACCTGCCTTGTGTCTCAGGTCACCTGTGTTGTGTCTCAGGTCACCTGTCTTGTGTCTCAGGTCACCTGTGTTGTGTCTCAGGTCACCTGTGTTGTGTCTCAGGTCACCTGTGTTGTGTCTCAGGTCACCTGCCTTGTGTCTCAGGTCACCTGCCTTGTGTCTCAGTCTCACCTGTGTTGTGTCTCAGGTGTGCTTCGCCGCCGTCATGGAGACTCTGGCCAATGAGGCGCTTGGGAGGATGGTCAACATTGTGGATGTCCACCTGTCGGAGGCGGAGTCCAAGCTGCGCTTTGTCAGCATGCTCCACCAAAATGGCGTCGGTAAGCCCCGCCCAGAGGGCAAAAGTGGCGGTGAGGTGCCAGCTAAGACGTTGTTGTGTGCACAGAGGCGGAGCATTCGTACAGCGCCCCTGCAGCCGGTCAGGACGCCTCGCCGCTCGCTCAGGTGAGACCGCAGCCTCGGCTGCCAGTTGAGCCGCTTTATTGACGTCACCGCCGTGCAGGAGGAACTTGGTCACGCAGAAACGCCGTTGATCCTGGCTGTCACCATCGAAGACCCTGCCGCCATCGCCGAGCGTGAGAGCCCGGTAACGCCGCTGCCGCCTTGGAACCCTCGGCTAATTTTCTCCATCTCCTCGCAGGCGTTGAGGCGAGCTCGGACTCGGAGGAGTCGCCGCAGGAGGGTGGCAGGAAGTCGATCACGACTCGGGGCGGCGGGCAGCAGCACGTGTGCCGGCAGTGCGGGAAATGTTTCGCCAAAGCGGCGCAGCTCAAGACGCACGCCGTGGTGCACACGGGTGAGAAGGCCTTCGCCTGCGACCTCTGCGGCCGGCGCTTCACCCTCAGACAGAACTTGCGGCGACACGCCCACAGCCACACGGGCAGGAAGTTCTTCACGTGCGGCGTGTGCGGCAAAGGCTTCACGCGCGCCGTCACGCTCAGGACGCACCAGCTGATCCACACGGGACAGAAGCCCCTCAAGTGCCAGCACTGCCACAAAAGCTTCCGCCACGCCGTCAACCTGAAGACCCACCTGAGGGTGCACAGCGACGCCCGGCCCTTCGCCTGCGACGTCTGCGGCAAGACCTTCCGCCAGGCCTTCAACCTGAAGATCCACGGCCGCGTCCACACCGGCGAGCGGCCGTATTGCTGCCGGCTGTGCGGCAAGACCTTCAGCCAGCAGAGCAGCCTGAACACGCACGGCCGCACGCACTCCTCCGAGCGACCCTTCGCCTGCGCCTCCTGCGACAAGAGCTTCAACAACGCCAACAGCCTCAAGCTGCACGTACGCGTGCACACCGGCGAGAAGCCCTACGCCTGCGACCTGTGTGCCAAGACCTTCAGCCAGGGCAGCCATCTTCGCACTCACAAGAGCCACCTGCACGCCGGCGGCAAGCGCTACATCTGCGACAAGTGCGGCAAGCGCTACGCCGACCCACGCAACTTGAAAATGCACAAGTGCGGCTACGCCTGACTGCGTGCGCCTTTGGGAGGAGTCTTGGATGGATGCTGCCAGGGCCCGGATGGACTTTGGGAGGAGTTACATATACTGTAATATTGTATATATCATATAAAAATATAATGTATCAATATATATTATATACTGTATATGCAAATATTACATATACAGCATGTCATATTTTATATCATTGGTATATGGTACATTTTTGGTCTACTTTATACCCACATCATCTTTTCCATCCTTACTCTTTCCATCCGTTGTAAGTCAGCTACTATGTGGAATAATTTCCCTTGTGGATCACTGCAGTTTGTCTAAGTCTCAGTGGGACTAATAAAGTGTACTTTGTGGCTAAAAAGGTGTGATGTTTGGTGAAAGAGGAACTACTAAAGTGTACTTTGTGGCTAAAAAGGTGTGATGTTTGGTGAAAGTGGGACTACTAAAGTGTACTTTGTGGCTAAAAAGGTGTGATGTTTGGTGACTGTGTGAAAGTGGGACTACTAAAGTGTACTTTGTGGCTAAAAAGGTGTGATGTTTGGTGACTGTGTGAAAGTGGGACTACTAAAGTGTACTTTGTGGCTAAAAAGGTGTGATGTTTGGTGAAAGTGGGACTACTAAAGTGTACTTTGTGGCTAAAAAGGTGTGATGTTTGGTGACTGTGTGAAAGTGGGACTACTAAAGTGTACTTTGTGGCTAAAAAGGTGTGATGTTTGGTGAAAGTGGGACTACTAAAGTGTACTTTGTGGCTAAAAAGGTGTGATGTTTGGTGAAAGTGGGACTACTAAAGTGTACTTTGTGGCTAAAAAGGTGTGATGTTTGGTGACTGTGTGAAAGTGGGACTACTAAAGTGTACTTTGTGGCTAAAAAGGTGTGATGTTTGGTGAAAGTGGGACTACTAAAGTGTACTTTGTGGCTAAAAAGGTGTGATGTTTGGTGAAAGTGGGACTACTAAAGTGTACTTTGTGGCTAAAAAGGTGTGATGTTTGGTGAAAGTGGGACTACTAAAGTGTACTTTGTGGCTAAAAAGGTGTGATGTTTGGTGAAAGTGGGACTACTAAAGTGTACTTTGTGGCTAAAAAGGTGTGATGTTTGGTGACTGTGTGAAAGTGGGACTACTAAAGTGTACTTTGTGGCTAAAAAGGTGTGATGTTTGGTGAAAGTGGGACTACTAAAGTGTACTTTGTGGCTAAAAAGGTGTGATGTTTGGTGAAAGTGGGACTACTAAAGTGTACTTTGTGGTTAAAAAGGTGTGATGTTTGGTGACTGTGTGAAAGTGGGACTACTAAAGTGTACTTTGTGGCTAAAAAGGTGTGATGTTTGGTGAAGGTTTGTGCAGCCCTTTGAGACACTAGTGATTTAGGGCTATATAAGTAAACATTGATTGATTGATTGATTGAAAGTGTGAGAGAGGTGCGTCGATGCACTTTGCCCTCCGTCCGCTGGTGGCGCTGCAGTCCGTGCTGCTTTCCTGTACTTCCGGGTCAGCGCTCGGGACCCCGCGTGTAAAGTCTTGTCTTCTCTTCTCTTCTCTTGTCTTCTCTTCTCTTGTCTTCTCGCGACTTTCAGCGACTTTTAAAGACATCAGAATGGCGCCAGTGAGTCCAACTTTCTCATTAAGCAGACTTTGTGCATCAACTGTGATGATCTTGTGTTTACTTGGTGTGGATATGTTTCCTGGTCTTCATCTTGCTCCGTGACTTCATGTTGCTTACAAAGTCTATTTATATACTGACTTTTACAACAATTGTACTGATATAGTGAGTTGTATGATGTTTGTAGAACAATTGTTTTGATATAGTGAGTTGTATGATGTTTGTAGAACAATTGTTTTGATATAGTGAGATGTATGATGTTTGTAGAACAACTGTTTTGATATAGTGAGATGTATGATGTTTGTAGAACAACTGTTTTGATATAGTGAGATGTATGATGTTTGTAGAACAACTGTTTTGATATAGTGAGTTGTATGATGTTTGTAGAACAATTGTTTTGATATAGTGAGTTGTATGATGTTTGTAGAACAATTGTTTTGATATAGTGAGATGTATGATGTTTGTAGAACAACTGTTTTGATATAGTGAGATGTATGATGTTTGTAGAACAACTGTTTTGATATAGTGAGATGTATGATGTTTGTAGAACAATTGTTTTGATATAGTGAGTTGTATGATGTTTGTAGAACAATTGTTTTGATATAGTGAGTTGTATGATGTTTGTAGAACAAAGCTAGCTCGCTCTGGTTTGTGTCGATGTGCGAGTAAAAGGATAATAAAGGTCTGCGTGACTAAATGGTGTAAATACATTGAAATGTCAAAGTTAGTGCTCATTAGTTCACAAGAAATAGTTTGTAAGGCGCTGCAAAGGAACCTCATGATAAACAGGCCTAGTTTACTGGCCAAACAAGCTAACGATAGCTAGCTTCAATGCTAAGATGAAAACAAGAGACATTAAGGTCTTTCCCGAATCCAAAGGACACTGCCCCTTGTGAACACATGACTGTCCCAGTGAATAGAATATGTCATTGTGAACTACGAGCTTCATTCTCAGTGATCCAGATTTGAAGTAATATCTATTAATGTTTATCAATCAATGTTTATTCATATAGCCCTAAATCACCAGTGTCTCAAAGGGCTGCACAAACCACAACGACAATATGACAACAGGAAGTGACGTCTCTTTATCTTTAAGAAGAATGCAACTTTTCCGGCAGCAGATCATCATTTTAACACTCCCAATAGGAGTAATATGGCCCTTGGGGAGCCAGAACAATATAGTTCTCTAACATATTTCTCCCGGCAAGGCTTCATGTGTGCTTCTCTTCCTGTCCTCGGCTCGCGTCGCAGCCTCGCTCCAAGAAGCGGCGGCCGACCTTTCGGCGTCTGCTGAAAACCAGCAGCGTGAAGCTGGACAACAAGATGAAGAACCGGCAGATGAAGCAGCAGAGCTCGGCTAATAAGCAGCGGAAAGAGCAGAAGAAGATGCGACGGGCGTTGAAAGGCTCCGCCCACAGCATGCCCCGCCCACTAGAGACTTACGTGAAGAGAGCAGGTAAAAAGGTGCTTGTGGTAGCTGCAAAGCCTTGTGTCATGTGACTTGTGTGACAGAGGAAGAGGAGGACTTCCTGGAGAGTCTTCCCACCGACATGATGGACGACAGCGACCTGCAGCAGATGACCTCCTTCCTCGGACGGGACTTGTCGTCATGGTAACTGCACACGCCACCTGTACCTGCCAGTCTGAGGCTCACCTTTTGTACGTCACAGCGCCCCGGTGCACGGCGCCAAGAAGCGAAGGTCGGACGTCCTTCCCAGTTATGAGAAGGTTCCCAGGAAGATGAGTCGTGTCCAAGAGAAGGAAGTAGTCCACCTGCTTCCTATCAAGGACAAGACCGGGGTCATCCCACAGAGTCTGGAACGAGGTGACATCTCACCTGTTGTGTTGTTGTCAACCACAGCGTGGATGTAACATCAATGTACACACACACACAACACATGGATGTAACATCAATGTACACACACAACACATGGATGTAGCGTCAATGTACACACACACAACACATGGATGTAACATCAATGTACACACAACACATGGATGTAACATCAATGTACACACAACACATGGATGTAACATCAAGGTACACACACACACAACACATGGATGTAACATCAATGTACACACACAACACATGGATGTAGCGTCAATGTACACACACACAACACATGGATGTAACATCAATGTACACACAACACATGGATGTAACATCAATGTACACACACAACACATGGATGTAACATCAATGTACACACAACACATGGATGTAACATCAATGTACACACACACAACACATGGATGTAACATCAATGTACACACAACACATGGATGTAACATCAATGTACACACACAACACATGGATGTAACATCAATGTACACACAACACATGGATGTAACATCAATGTACACACACAACACATGGATGTAACATCAATGTACACACAACACATGGATGTAACATCAATGTACACACACACACAACACATGGATGTAACATCAATGTACACACACAACACATGGATGTAGCGTCAATGTACACACACACAACACATGGATGTAACATCAATGTACACACAACACATGGATGTAACATCAATGTACACACACAACACATGGATGTAACATCAATGTACACACAACACATGGATGTAACATCAATGTACACACACACAACACATGGATGTAACATCAATGTACACACAACACATGGATGTAACATCAATGTACACACACAACACATGGATGTAACATCAATGTACACACAACACATGGATGTAACATCAATGTACACACACACAACACATGGATGTAACATCAATGTACACACACAACACATGGATGTAGCGTCAATGTACACACACACACAACACATGGATGTAACATCAATGTACACACAACACATGGATGTAACATCAATGTACACACACAACACATGGATGTAACATCAATGTACACACAACACATGGATGTAACATCAATGTACACACACACAACACATGGATGTAACATCAATGTACACACAACACATGGATGTAACATCAATGTACACACACAACACATGGATGTAACATCAATGTACACACAACACATGGATGTAACATCAATGTACACACACAACACATGGATGTAACATCAATGTACACACACACAACACATGGATGTAACATCAATGTACACACAACACATGGATGTAACATCAATGTACACACAACACATGGATGTAACATCAATGTACACACAACACATGGATGTAACATCAATGTACACACAACACATGGATGTAACATCAATGTACACACACAACACATGGATGTAGCGTCAATGTACACACACACAACACATGGATGTAACATCAATGTACACACAACACATGGATGTAACATCAATGTACACACACACAACACATGGATGTAACATCAATGTACACACACAACACATGGATGTAACATCAATGTACACACACACAACACATGGATGTAACATCAATGTACACACAACACATGGATGTAACATCAATGTACACACAACACATGGATGTAACATCAATGTACACACAACACATGGATGTAACATCAATGTACACACAACACATGGATGTAACATCAATGTACACACAACACATGGATGTAACATCAATGTACACACACACAACACATGGATGTAACATCAATGTACACACAACACATGGATGTAACATCAATGTACACACACAACACATGGATGTAACATCAATGTACACACACAACACATGGATGTAACATCAATGTACACACACAACACATGGATGTAACATCAATGTACACACACACAACACATGGATGTAACATCAATGTACACACAACACATGGATGTAACATCAATGTACACACACAACACATGGATGTAACATCAATGTACACACAACACATGGATGTAACATCAATGTACACACAACACATGGATGTAACATCAATGTACACACACAACACATGGATGTAACATCAATGTACACACAACACATGGATGTAACATCAATGTACACACACAACACATGGATGTAACATCAATGTACACACAACACATGGATGTAACATCAATGTACACACAACACATGGATGTAACATCAATGTACACACAACACATGGATGTAACATCAATGTACACACAACACATGGATGTAACATCAATGTACACACAACACATGGATGTAACATCAATGTACACACAACACATGGATGTAACATCAATGTACACACACAACACATGGATGTAACATCAATGTACACACACAACACATGGATGTAACATCAATGTACACACACACAACACATGGATGTAACATCAATGTACACACAACACATGGATGTAACATCAATGTACACACAACACATGGATGTAACATCAATGTACACACACAACACATGGATGTAACATCAATGTACACACAACACATGGATGTAACATCAATGTACACACACAACACATGGATGTAACATCAATGTACACACACAAGACATGGATGTAGCGTCAATGTACACACACACAACACATGGATGTAACATCAATGTACACACAACACATGGATGTAACATCAATGTACACACACACAACACATGGATGTAACATCAATGTACACACACAACACATGGATGTAACATCAATGTACACACACAACACATGGATGTAACATCAATGTACACACAACACATGGATGTAACATCAATGTACACACAACACAACACATGGATGCAACATCATTGTACACACAACACATGGATGTAACATCAATGTACACACACAACACATGGATGTAACATCATTGTACACACACAACACATGGATGTAACGTCAATGTACACACAACACAACACATGGATGTAACATCAATGTACACACAACACAACACATGGATGTAACATCAATGTACACACAACACATGGATGTAACATCAATGTACACACACAACACATGGATGTAACATCAATGTACACACAACACATGGATGTAACATCAATGTACACACACAACACATGGATGTAGCGTCAATGTACACACACAACACATGGATGTAACATCAATGTACACACAACACATGGATGTAGCGTCAATGTACACACACAACACATGGATGTAACATCAATGTACACACACAACACATGGATGTAACATCAATGTACACACAACACATGGATGTAACAGCAATGTACACACAACACATGGATGTAGCGTCAATGTACACACACAACACATGGATGTAACATCAATGTACACACACAACACATGGATGTAACATCAATGTACACACAACACATGGATGTAACATCAATGTACACACAACACATGGATGTAACATCAATGTACACACAACACATGGATGTAACATCAATGTACACACAACACATGGATGTAACAGCAATGTACACACAACACAACACATGGATGCAACATCATTGTACACACAACACATGGATGTAACATCAATATACACACACAACACTTGGATGTAACATCAATGTACACACACAACACATGGATGTAACGTCAATGTACACACAACACAACACATGGATGTAACATCAATGTACACACAACACATGGATGTAACATCAATGTACACACAACACATGGATGTAACATCAATGTACACACACAACACATGGATGTAACATCAATGTACACACAACACATGGATGTAACATCAATGTACACACAACACATGGATGTAACGTCAATGTACACACAACACAACACATGGATGTAACATCAATGTACACACAACACATGGATGTAACATCAATGTACACACACAACACATGGATGTAACATCAATGTACACACAACAGAACACATGGATGTAACATCAATGTACACACAACACATGGATGTAACATCAATGTACACACACAACACATGGATGTAACATCAATGTACACACACAACACATGGATGTAACATCAATGTACACACAACACATGGATGTAACATCAATGTACACACACAACACATGGATGTAACATCAATGTACACACACAACACATGGATTACACACAACACATGGATGTAACATCAATGTACACACAACACATGGATGTAACATCAATGTACACAGAACACATGGATGTAACATCAATGTACACACAACACATGGATGTAACGTCAATGTACACACAACACAACACATGGATGTAACATCAATGTACACACAACACATGGATGTAACATCAATGTACACACACAACACATGGATGTAACATCAATGTACACACAACAGAACACATGGATGTAACATCAATGTACACACAACACATGGATGTAACATCAATGTACACACACAACACATGGATGTAACATCAATGTACACACAACACATGGATGTAACATCAATGTACACACACAACACATGGATGTAACATCAATGTACACACACAACACATGGATGTAACATCAATGTACACACAACACATGGATGTAACATCAATGTACACACAACACATGGATGTAACGTCAATGTACACACAACACAACACATGGATGTAACATCAATGTACACACAACACATGGATGTAACATCAATGTACACACAACACAACACATGGATGTAACATCAATGTACACACAACACATGGATGTAACATCAATGTACACACAACACATGGATGTAACATCAATGTACACACAACACATGGATGTAACATCAATGTACACACAACACATGGATGTAACATCAATGTACACACAACACATGGATGTAACCTCAATGTACACACAACACATGGATGTAACCTCAATGTACACACAACACATGGATGTAACATCAATGTACACACAACACATGGATGTAACATCAATGTACACACAACACATGGATGTAACATCAATGTACACACACAACACATGGATGTAACATCAATGTACACACAACACATGGATGTAACATCAATGTACACACAACACATGGATGTAACATCAATGTACACACAACACATGGATGTAACATCAATGTACACACACAACACATGGATGTAACATCAATGTACACACAACACATGGATGTAACATCAATGTACACACACAACACATGGATGTAACATCAATGTACACACAACACATGGATGTAACATCAATGTACACACAACACATGGATGTAACATCAATGTACACACAACACATGGATGTAACATCAATGTACACACAACACATGGATGTAACGTCAATGTACACACACAACACATGGATGTAACATCAATGTACACACACAACACATGGATGTAACGTCAATGTACACACACAACACATGGATGTAACGTCAATGTACACACAACACATGGATGTAACGTCAATGTACACACAACACATGGATGTAACATCAATGTACACACACAACACATGGATGTAACATCAATGTACACACAACACAGACACATGGATGTAACATCAATGTACACACAACACAGACACATGGATGTAACATCAATGTACACACAACACAGACACATGGATGTAACATCAATGTACACACAACACAACACATGGATGTAACATCAATGTACACACACAACACATGGATGTAACATCAATGTACACACAACACATGGATGTAACATCAATGTACACACAACACATGGATGTAACATCAATGTACACACAACACAACACATGGATGTAACATCAATGTACACACACAACACATGGATGTAACATCAATGTACACACACAACACATGGATGTAACATCAATGTACACACAACACAACACATGGATGTAACATCAATGTACACACAACACATGGATGTAACATCAATGTACACACACAACACATGGATGTAACATCAATGTACACACAACACATGGATGTAACATCAATGTACACACAACACATGGATGTAACATCAATGTACACACACAACACATGGATGTAACATCAATGTACACACAACACATGGATGTAACATCAATGTACACACAACACATGGATGTAACGTCAATGTACACACAACACAACACATGGATGTAACATCAATGTACACACAACACATGGATGTAACATCAATGTACACACACAACACATGGATGTAACATCAATGTACACACAACAGAACACATGGATGTAACATCAATGTACACACAACACATGGATGTAACATCAATGTACACACACAACACATGGATGTAACATCAATGTACACACACAACACATGGATGTAACATCAATGTACACACAACACATGGATGTAACATCAATGTACACACACAACACATGGATGTAACATCAATGTACACACACAACACATGGATTACACACAACACATGGATGTAACATCAATGTACACACAACACATGGATGTAACATCAATGTACACAGAACACATGGATGTAACATCAATGTACACACAACACATGGATGTAACGTCAATGTACACACAACACAACACATGGATGTAACATCAATGTACACACAACACATGGATGTAACATCAATGTACACACACAACACATGGATGTAACATCAATGTACACACAACAGAACACATGGATGTAACATCAATGTACACACAACACATGGATGTAACATCAATGTACACACACAACACATGGATGTAACATCAATGTACACACAACACATGGATGTAACATCAATGTACACACACAACACATGGATGTAACATCAATGTACACACACAACACATGGATGTAACATCAATGTACACACAACACATGGATGTAACATCAATGTACACACAACACATGGATGTAACGTCAATGTACACACAACACAACACATGGATGTAACATCAATGTACACACAACACATGGATGTAACATCAATGTACACACAACACAACACATGGATGTAACATCAATGTACACACAACACATGGATGTAACATCAATGTACACACAACACATGGATGTAACATCAATGTACACACAACACATGGATGTAACATCAATGTACACACAACACATGGATGTAACATCAATGTACACACAACACATGGATGTAACCTCAATGTACACACAACACATGGATGTAACCTCAATGTACACACAACACATGGATGTAACATCAATGTACACACAACACATGGATGTAACATCAATGTACACACAACACATGGATGTAACATCAATGTACACACACAACACATGGATGTAACATCAATGTACACACAACACATGGATGTAACATCAATGTACACACAACACATGGATGTAACATCAATGTACACACAACACATGGATGTAACATCAATGTACACACACAACACATGGATGTAACATCAATGTACACACAACACATGGATGTAACATCAATGTACACACACAACACATGGATGTAACATCAATGTACACACAACACATGGATGTAACATCAATGTACACACAACACATGGATGTAACATCAATGTACACACAACACATGGATGTAACATCAATGTACACACAACACATGGATGTAACGTCAATGTACACACACAACACATGGATGTAACATCAATGTACACACACAACACATGGATGTAACATCAATGTACACACACACAACACATGGATGTAACGTCAATGTACACACAACACATGGATGTAACGTCAATGTACACACAACACATGGATGTAACATCAATGTACACACACAACACATGGATGTAACATCAATGTACACACAACACAGACACATGGATGTAACATCAATGTACACACAACACAGACACATGGATGTAACATCAATGTACACACAACACAGACACATGGATGTAACATCAATGTACACACAACACAACACATGGATGTAACATCAATGTACACACACAACACATGGATGTAACATCAATGTACACACAACACATGGATGTAACATCAATGTACACACAACACATGGATGTAACATCAATGTACACACAACACAACACATGGATGTAACATCAATGTACACACACAACACATGGATGTAACATCAATGTACACACACAACACATGGATGTAACATCAATGTACACACAACACAACACATGGATGTAACATCAATGTACACACACAACACATGGATGTAACATCAATGTACACACACAACACATGGATGTAACATCAATGTACACACACACAACACATGGATGTAACATCAATGTACACACAACACATGGATGTAACATCAATGTACACACAACACATGGATGTAACATCAATGTACACACAACACATGGATGTAACATCAATGTACACACAACACAACACATGGATGTAACATCAATGTACACACAACACAACACATGGATGTAACATCAATGTACACACAACACAACACATGGATGTAACATCAATGTACACACACAACACATGGATGTAACATCAATGTACACACACAACACATGGATGTAACATCAATGTACACACACAACACATGGATGTAACATCAATGTACACACACAACACATGGATGTAACATCAATGTACACACGCAACACATGGATGTAACCTCAATGTACACACACAACACATGGATGTAACATCAATGTACACACACACAACACATGGATGTAACATCAATGTACACACAACACAGACACATGGATGTAACATCAATGTACACACAACACAACACATGGATGTAACATCAATGTACACACACAACACATGGATGTAACATCAATGTACACACAACACATGGATGTAACATCAATGTACACACAACACATGGATGTAACATCAATGTACACACAACACAACACATGGATGTAACATCAATGTACACACAACACAACACATGGATGTAACATCAATGTACACACACAACACATGAATGTAACATCAATGTACACACAACACAACACATGGATGTAACATCAATGTACACACACAACACATGGATGTAACATCAATGTACACACACAACACATGAATGTAACATCAATGTACACACAACACAACACATGAATGTAACATCAATGTACACACAACACAACACATGGATGTAACATCAATGTACACACACAACACATGGATGTAACATCAATGTACACACACAACACATGAATGTAACATCAATGTACACACAACACAACACATGAATGTAACATCAATGTACACACAACACAACACATGGATGTAACATCAATGTACACACGCAACACATGGATGTAACATCAATGTACACACGCAACACATGGATGTAACATCAATGTACACACAACACATGGATGTAACATCAATGTACACACAACACATGGATGTAACATCAATGTACACACGGTGAAATTGTCCCTTTACGGGTCAAACTGAGACCAACACACTTCTCAATGATGGCACAGACCACCACATCCAGTCTAGTCACAATAAATGTTTCAAAAGGGTACCCTATACAATTGTGTGTGCGTGTGTGTGTGTGTGTGTGTTTGTTTTGTAGTAGTAAGGTCCAAGCAGCCAGATGAAGATGACGAAGAGGATGAAGAAGAAGCAACACTAGAGGGCGACAAAGGTATGGATGACCTTTGACATCTGAAATGTTTGATCCATTAAAATGTATGGATGACCTTTGACATCTGAAATGTTAAATTAAAAGCGCCAATGGTCCGCTGGTCGCCATCTTATTGATGCTATCGCCATAGCGACAGGGAGGCTTTACAGCATCCTTGACTTTTTAAAGGAGACTGGTCTATCCTTTGGCCACACCTCCTTTAAAAAGATGCTTTCCTGTTGTTTTCAGAAGGGGCGGAGCCACAGATTGTGGCGACACTGACGCAGGAGGAGAGAGAGAGCGTGCGAGCTCAGATGATTAGAGAGAGGAGACTGACAATCGCCCGACTGGCATCCGGCGTCATCTCTGACCCCATCAACAATGTGAGTGTGTGTGTGTGTGTGTGTGTGCGTGCGTGTTAGTGTGTCATCTCACCCGTGTGCATGTGTGTGCACTTAGTTTAAGTGTGTGAAGCAGCTGCGGGGGATGCTAATGGAGGCGGAGTCTTGCGTGGCGGTGACGGTCAGGAAACTGGTGATGGTGTCGCTAGTGGAGATCTTTAAAGATATTACCCCCTCCTACAAGATACGACCTCTCACCTCTGCAGAGAAAGCCACCAAGGTAGAGAGAATGTGCGTGTTCTTGTATTTGTAGCTTTCTTGAGACATGAAGAATGCAAAGTACCTTCCATATGAGGAGGTGTGAACAAGTGATGACAAAATAACATTGCATCTAATAGACAATGTCTCATTTGTGGTGACATGAGGGTGCTCTTAAAAAGGAGGGATTCTTCTATTTGACTGTGTGTCGCTTTTAAAAGTGCTCCCCCTCTAGTCAACATATGAAATAACAAGTGTGTGTAAGAAATTGAAATGCTCCCGACCTTTGGCCAAAATGTATTAAAAAAATAATAGAACATTTATATCGAGACATACTGTTATAACTTGAAGTAAATAATGAAGATTAAAAACCAATTACAAACAAAAAATTCAACAACAAAAAAAACGTAACTTTTTATATTCGCATAGTTTGTATATATTATTATTGTGAAAATAAATCTTTATATATTTAGAAAGGCTGGTTCTAAAGATCTAAGCATTATTCTCAAGTCTAAAGAAGGTAACAAATACAATAATGTTTGTTCATGAACTGCTAGCATACTACATTAGCATGTGATGATGTCATAGTGCTACACCCAGCTAGCATACTACATTAGCATATGATGATGTCACGGTGCTACACCCAGCTAGCATACTACATTAGCATATGATGATGTCACGGTGCTACACCCAGCTAGCATACTACATTAGCATGTGATGATGTCATAGTGCTACACCCAGCTAGCATACTACATTAGCATATGATGATGTCACGGTGCTACACCCAGCTAGCATACTACATTAGCATATGATGATGTCACGGTGCTACACCCAGCTAGCATACTACATTAGCATGTGATGATGTCATGGTGCTACACCCAGCTAGCATACTACATTAGCATGTGATGATGTCACAGTGCTACACCCAGCTAGCATACTACATTAGCATGTGATGATGTCACAGTGCTACACCCAGCTAGCATACTACATTAGCATGTGATGATGTCACGGTGCTACACCCAGCTAGCATACTACATTAGCATGTGATGATGTCACGGTGCTACACCCAGCTAGCATACTACATTAGCATGTGATGATGTCACGGTGCTACACCCAGCTAGCATACTACATTAGCATGTGATGATGTCACGGTGCTACACCCAGCTAGCATACTACATTAGCATGTGATGATGTCACGGTGCTACACCCAGCTAGCATACTACATTAGCATGTGATGATGTCACGGTGCTACACCCAGCTAGCATACTACATTAGCATGTGATGATGTCACGGTGCTACACCCAGCTAGCATACTACATTAGCATGTGATGATGTCACGGTGCTACACCCAGCTAGCATACTACATTAGCATGTGATGATGTCACGGTGCTACACCCAGCTAGCATACTACATTAGCATGTGATGATGTCACGGTGCTACACCCAGCTAGCATACTACATTAGCATGTGATGATGTCACGGTGCTACACCCAGCTAGCATACTACATTAGCATGTGATGATGTCACGGTGCTACACCCAGCTAGCATACTACATTAGCATGTGATGATGTCACGGTGCTACAGGTGAAGAAAGAGACGAAGCAGCTGCGGGAATTTGAGGAAAGTTTGCTGAGTCAATACAAGTTCTTCCTGGAGGACTTGGAGCAGACCATCAAAGGTACGGGACCACGCCCAGACAAGACGTCAGGTGTGTGAGCTGAGCTGACATGTGTGCAGACTGGAAGCAGCAGAAGAAGAAACGCAGCCAGAAGGTGGCGCTAGAGTCTTACAGCAGCCTGGCACAGGTGGCCGTCAGGTGTCTGTGCCAGCTGCTGCTCGCCATGTCACACTTCAACTTCCACAACAACATCACGGTGGCTTTGGCGCCGCTCATGAACGACAAGACCGTAAGAGAGCACCGTGGGTCGGGCCGGTGCACCTGTCACCTGTACGTGTCTCCCTCAGGTATCCCAGATGTGCTGCGACGCCTTCGCTGCACTCTTCAACCAAGACAAAGTGGGCGGGGCCTCTCTGGCTGCCGTACGTGTCATCTCAGGTCTGGTCAAGAGTCACAACTACAACATCAGGCCGCAGGTAAGCACCGATGTGACCTCGCCCCCTGGCGTGACGTGACATGAGGAGTGCACACGCAGGTGCTGAGGACGCTACTGAGTCTGAGGATCAAGGAAGTGCACGTAAAGAAGGACCTGCACGCCACCGCGCCCAAGATGAAGAAGATGACCAACAAGGACAAGAAGAAGAACCTGTCACGCATGCAGAGGAAGGTGAGGACACCCGGGTCACATGCCCACCTGTGTCTTATCACCACCCGGGTCACTTGACCATCTGTGTCACATGACCACCCGGGACAGATGACCACCTGTTTGTCACATGACCAGCCGGGTCACTCGACCACCTGTGTCTCTTGACCACCCGGGTCACTCGACCACCTGTGTCACTCGACCACCTGTGTCACTTGACCACCTGTGTCACATGCCCACCTGTGGTCACTCGACCACCTGGGTCACATGACCATCTGTGTGGCATGACCAC
The DNA here is from genome assembly GCF_033978795.1 of Nerophis ophidion. Classification (NCBI taxonomy): domain Eukaryota; kingdom Metazoa; phylum Chordata; class Actinopteri; order Syngnathiformes; family Syngnathidae; genus Nerophis; species Nerophis ophidion. The sequence goes on from NC_084627.1 coordinate 5,740,936, forward strand.
CCGGGTCACTTGACCACCTGTGTCACTTGACCACCTGTGTCACATGCCCACCTGTGGTCACTCGACCACCCGGGTCACTCGACCATCTGTGTCACATGACCATCTGTGTGGCATGACCAC
>NC_084627.1:5743555-5749714 GCF_033978795.1 Nerophis ophidion
ACCACCTCATCTGGCTCCTCTCGATGTGGAGGAGCAGCGGCTTTACTTTGAGTTCCTCCCGGATGACAGAGCTTCGCACCCTATCTCTAAGGGAGAGACCTGGAAACTCATTTCGGCCGCTTGTACCCGTGATCTTATCCTTTCGGTCATGACCCAAAGCTCATGACCATAGGTGAGGATGGGAACGTAGATCGACCGGTAAATTGAGAGCTTTGCCTTCCGGCTCAGCTCCTTCTTCACCACAACGGATCGATACAACGTCCGCATTACTGAAGACGCCGCACCGATCCGCCTGTCGATCTCACCATCCACTTTTCCCTCACTCGTGAACAAGACTCCTAGGTACTTGAACTCCTCCACTTGGGGCAGGGTCTCCTCCCCAACCCGGAGATGGCACTCCACCCTTTTCCGGGCGAGAACCATGGACTCGGACTTGGAGGTGCTGATTCTCATTCCGGTCGCTTCACACTCGGCAGCGAACCGATCCAGTGAGAGCTGAAGATCCCGGCCAGATGAAGCCATCAGGACCACATCATCTGCAAAAAGCAGAGACCTAATCCCGTGGCCACCAAACCGAAACCCCTCAACGCCTTGGCTGCGCCTAGAAATTCTGTCCATAAAAGTTATGAACAGAATCGGTGACAAAGGACAGCCTTGGCGGAGTCCAACCCTCACTGGAAACGTGTCCGACTTACTGCCAGCAATGCGGACCAAGCTCTGACACTGATCATACAGGGAGCGGACTGCCACAATAAGACAGTCCGATACCCCATACTCTCTGAGCACTCCCCACAGGACTTCCCGAGGGACACGGTCGAATGCCTTCTCCAAGTCCACAAAGCACATGTAGACTGGTTGGGCAAACTCAAATGCACCCTCAAGAACCCTGCCCAGAGTATAGAGCTGGTCCACAGTTCCACGACCAGGACCATACACCTATTATATATATATGTATTATATTATATTATATTATATTGGAGGGGCTGGCCAAGTATGACACAAACTTATATACACCTATTATATTGTATTATATATATATTATATATTATATTATATTATATTGGAGGTGTTGGCCAAGTATGACACACACTTACATACACCTATTATATTGTATTATATATATATTATATTATATTGGAGGGGCTGGCCAAGTATGACACACACTTACATACACCTATTATATTGTATTATATATATATTATATATTATATTATAATGGAGGGGCTGGCCAAGTATGACACACACTTACATACACCTATTATATTGTATTATATATATATTATATTATATTGGAGGGGCTGGCCAAGTATGACACACACTTATATACACCTATTATATTGTATTATATATTATATTATATTATATTGGAGGTGCTGGCCAAGTATGACACACACTTACATACATTTATTAGGGTTAGGGCCATAATATATATATATATATATATATATATATATATATATATATTATGGCTGGGCAACGATTAAAAATTTTAATGGAAGTTAATCGCACTATTTCTCCGATTAATCGCGATTAACTGCATTGTATACGCAAAGCCCAATAATGAATTCAAAAGTAGTGTGTAGTGCACCTTTATTGGAATATTCTCCCACATGAACAAAAGCGCCAAAACATTTGTTGTTCAAACACAATTTAAATCAGTCCTTGTTAAACAGTGACAGTTAAATAGCATATTATATGAAAAATCAACTCAAAAATGTAAATACAAACATTTAAGCTTATTGCCACTGCCAGAATATTTAAGTTATCCTGTTTGTTATGGAAAATAAATATAATCTACATACAAATCTCTGAGCCACAATCATAACATCTGAACAGGCAATTTCTGAGGTAACAGCAGAAACATTTTTTTTTATCAGGGATCTTATGTTTGAAAACCCTATATTATAGGTAGTGGGCTGTTTTAGGGAATTTTGGATCAAATTATCCGTAGTAGCAATATTAATAATGTTGTGTTTATTCTGAGTAGTGCACTTAAAATAATTATGACCATATCTAGGAATTGATATGATGGGAATTTTCCGATTGTTTGCTTGGTGCTTTGATAAACTGAAGGCATCATATACATGGTACTATATTGTGATGTTATGAGCCAGGGAATAAAAGAACTACCCTACCCAGCATGCAACAGGAGTGAGGAGCATGTATAGGTTGTTTCGCCATGACGGCATCTTGTATGTTGTGATATGCACGCTCTGAAAGCAAACGTTAAGAACTCAGCCAACACTCCTGGTCTGCATTATTCATAAATAGACAGACAACACATATACTCCGCTGCTTCACAGGCCGCTGGATGTAGCCGGCAAAGTATTCCCATGCTAGCTAGCCGCTCTAGCAAGCACGCCTCATTCAGTCCAAAACGGCCCGATCTATCCACATCCAGAATTGTCTGGCGGTCGTAAGTGATCCCGGAGTGACCACGCTGTAAGCCAGCTAGGAAATTTGCAGAATTGTCCGGTATTTTTGCCAAATGTTCCATCTTTACCAAGAGCCCCTCCACGCCGGGCGACGCCATCTTGTTAAGAAAAGGCGTTAACAAAATAAAAGCATGTAAACAACATACGCAAATGTGCGATAAAATAATTGTCGGCGTTAATAGATTGATGAGTTAACTCGTAATTAACGCATTAATTTGCCCACCCCTAATATATATATATGTGTCTTGATTGGATTATCCAGAAAATAGTGCTCGATACCATGGTAGAGCGCAATATTAGGTGTGGGAAAAATCACAAGACTACTTCATGTCTACAGAACTGTTTCATGAGGGGTTCCCTCAATCATCAGGAGATTTTTTATTTTTTATTTTTTTTATTTATTTATTTTTTACTCGCACCTGTGTGTGTGTGTGTGTGTATATATATATATATATATATATATATATCTGCTGATCCGCCTCCGCTTGGGATGGTTTCCTGCTGGCTCCGCTGTGAACGGGACTCTCGCTGCTGTGTTGGATCCGCTTTGGACTGGACTCTCGCGGCTGTGTTGGATCCATTATGGATTGAACTTTCACAGTATCATGTTAGACCCCTCGACATCCATTGGTTTCGTCCTCTCCAAGGTTCTCATAGTCATCATTGTCACCGACGTCCCACAGGGTGTGAGTTTTCCTTGCCCTTATGTGGGCCTACCGAGGATGTGGTAGTGGTTTGTGTTGTGCTCTGTGCAGCCCTTTGAGACACTAGTGATTTAGGGCTACATAAGTAAACATTGATTGATTGATTATGTCCATCCATCCATCTTCTTCCGCTTATCCGAGGTTGGGTCGCGGGGGCAGCAGCCTAAGCAGGGAAGCCCAGACTTCCCTCTTCCCAGCCACTTGGTCCAGCTCTTCCCGGGGGATCCCGAGGCGTTCCCAGGCCAGCCGGGAGACATAGTCTTCCCAACGTGTCCTGGGTCTTCCCCATGGCTTCCTACCGGTTGGACGTGCCCTAAACACCACCCTAGGGAGGCGTTAGGGGGGCATCTTGACCAGCTGCCCAAACCACCTCATCTGGCTCCTCTCCATGTGGAGGAGCAGTGGCTGGTAAACCCAGCAATGTCACCACGTATAGTAGTGTTGTTCATTCACTAGTACCGCTATACACACACACACACAAGCATGTACTTACACAAACACCACTTAGACATTGACAGCCCTAGTCACCATGGCAACCACACACACACACACACACTTGTGCATTTACACAAACACATTAACTGTGATGTAACTTCCTGTCAGTTTTGCCCACTTGATCAACTTGGAGTTCTTTGATGACCTGCTCAATGTGCTGCAGCGCCTCATCCAATCAGGGGTGAGTATGACAATGGCCCCACCCACTAACGTTGGCGTCTTCAAATGATGCTATGATACTATTGTTGTGCAGGATCTGACCAATCAGGAGAGTCTGCACTGCATCCAGACCGTCTTCACCATCCTGTCAGGACAAGGTGTGTGTGTGTGTGTGTGTGTGTGTGTGTGTGTGTGTGTGTGTGTGTGTGTGTGTGTGTGTGTGTGTGTGTGTGTGTGTGTGTGTGTGTGTGTGTGTGTGTGTGTGTGTGTGTGTGTGTGTGTGTGTGTGTGTGTGTGTGTGTGTGTGTGTGTGTGTGTGTGTGTGTGTGTGTGTGTGTGTGTGTGTGTGTGTGTGAGAGTGTGTGTGTGTGTGAGAGTGTGTGTGTGTGTGTGTGTGTGAGAGTGTGTGAGAGTGAGAGTGCAAAAATGATATCATGCAGCTTGGTTGTGTGTCAGGTGACGCTCTCAACATCGACCCGCTCAACTTTTACTCGCACCTGTACAAGATGTTACCTCAGCTGTGTGTGTGTGTGCGCGCGCGAGCAAAAGTGCAAAAATGATATCATGCAGCTTGGTTGTGTGTCAGGTGACGCTCTCAACATCGACCCGCTCAACTTTTACTCGCACCTGTACAAGATGTTACCTCAGCTGCATGCAGGTGTGTGGTCACATGACTCTCTCATGGAGGGGGAGGAGTTCTCACCTTGACAATGTCCATGTCACTCAGGGGCACACAGTGATGACATCATCATTGTTCTGCGTTGCTTGGACACCATGCTGATCCGCCGCAGGAAACAGGTGACTCTGCAGAGGGCCATGGCCTTCATCAAGCGACTGAGCATGCTCAGTCTGCACGTGCTGCCCAACGCCAGCGTGGGCATCCTTGCTGCCAACAGAGCTGCCCTGCATGTGAGTGAGTGAGTGAGTGAGTGTGAGAAAGACTTGTTAAAACAAGCGTGTGTTTGTGCGTGCCAGTCATTTCCAAAGTGTGACTTCCTACTGGACAACGAGGTTCAGGGCAGTGGGTTCTACCTCCCAGAACTGGACCAACCAGAACACTGCAATGCTCAGAACACAGCCTTGTGGGAACTCCACACACTACAGGTAACTACACACACACACACACACACACACACACACAGCACAAGTTGTAACTTCCTGTCATGTGACATGTTGGCAGAGACACTTCCATCCAGTTGTGCGCCAGCTAGCAGTCCACCTGAGTCGTGGTGCTCCCAGTGAAGGCAGCGCAGCACTCAGCGTGGAATTGAGTCGCAGGTACGGTGATGTGTGTGTGTGTGTGTGTGTGTGTGTGCGTGTGTGTGTGTGTGTTTGCAATGGTGACAAGAAGTGTAATGTGTGTGTGTGTGCTTGCCAGAGGTGGGTAGAGTAGCTAAAATGGTACTCCAGCAAGAGTAACATTACTCAATTAAAAGTAAATAATAGAAATCCAAATAATGACTTGAGTAAAATCAATCAATTAATCAATCAATGTTTATTTATGTAGCCCTAAATCACAAGTCCCCAGTGAGACGTCAACGATGATGACTCTGAGACACCTTGGAGAGGACCACATATGTGGGCAACCCCCCCAGGGGACCGAAAGCAATGGATGTCGAGCAGATCTAACATGATATTGTGAAAGTCCAATCCATAGTGGATCCAACGCAACCGTGAGAATCAAGTCCAAAGCGGATCAAATTTAGTAACGAGAGTCCCGTCCAAAGTGGAACCAGAAGGAAACCATCCCAAGCGGAGGCGGATCAGCAGCGCAGAGATGTCCCCAGCCGATTCACAGGCGAGCGGTCCATCCTGGGTCCCGATTTTGGACAGCCAGTACTTCATCCATGGCCACCGGACCGGACCCTCTCCACAAGGGAGCGGGGGGACATAGGAGAAAAAGAAAAGAAACAGCAGATCAACTGGTCTAAAAAGGCTACAGTATACAAATAAGTTTTAAGATGAGACTTAAATGCTTCTATTGAGGTGGTATCTCGAACTGATACCGGGAGGACATTCCAGAGTACTGGAGCCCGAACGGAAAACGCTCTATAGCCCGCAGACTTTTTTGGGGCTCTGGGAATCACTAATAAGCCGGAGTCCTTTGAAGGCAGATTTCTTGCCGGGACATATGGTACAATACAATCAGCAAGATAGGATGGAGCTAGACCGTGTAGTATTTTATACCTAAGTAGTAAAACCTTAAAGTCACATCTTAAGTGCACAGGAAGCCAGTGCAGGTGAGCCAGTATAGGTATATATGTATGTATATATGTATATAAAGGTATATACAGTATAGGTATATATGTATGTATACATATATATATATATATGTATACATACTTATATATAAAGGTTTATACAGT
>NC_084627.1:5749734-5759734 GCF_033978795.1 Nerophis ophidion
GTTGGTGGAGTCCAACCCTCACTGGAGTCCTCGTACACCTCCAACATGTGTCACCACTTACACCTGCAAATGGTTGGTGGAGTCCAACCCTCACTGGAGTCCTCGTACACCTCCAACATGTGTCACCACTTACACCTGCAAATGGTTGGTGGAGTCCAACCCTCACTGGAGTCCTCGTACACCTCCAACATGTGTCACCACTTACACCTGCAAATGGTTGGTGGAGTCCAACCCTCACTGGAGTCCTCGTACACCTCCAACATGTGTCACCACTTACACCTGCAAATGGTTGGTGGAGTCCAACCCTCACTGGAGTCCTCGTACACCTCCAACATGTGTCACCACTTACACCTGCAAATGGTTGGTGGAGTCCAACCCTCACTGGAGTCCTCGTACACCTCCAACATGTGTCACCACTTACACCTGCAAATGGTTGGTGGAGTCCAACCCTCACTGGAGTCCTCGTACACCTCCAACATGTGTCACCACTTACACCTGCAAATGGTTGGTGGAGTCCAACCCTCACTGGAGTCCTCGTACACCTCCAACATGTGTCACCACTTACACCTGCAAATGGTTGGTGGAGTCCAACCCTCACTGGAGTCCTCGTACACCTCCAACATGTGTCACCACTTACACCTGCAAATGGTTGGTGGAGTCCAACCCTCACTGGAGTCCTCGTACACCTCCAACATGTGTCACCACTTACACCTGCAAATGGTTGGTGGAGTCCAACCCTCACTGGAGTCCTCGTACACCTCCAACATGTGTCACCACTTACACCTGCAAATGGTTGGTGGAGTCCAACCCTCACTGGAGTCCTCGTACACCTCCAACATGTGTCACCACTTACACCTGCAAATGGTTGGTGGAGTCCAACCCTCACTGGAGTCCTCGTACACCTCCAACATGTGTCACCACTTACACCTGCAAATGGTTGGTGGAGTCCAACCCTCACTGGAGTCCTCGTACACCTCCAACATGTGTCACCACTTACACCTGCAAATGGTTGGTGGAGTCCAACCCTCACTGGAGTCCTCGTACACCTCCAACATGTGTCACCACTTACACCTGCAAATGGTTGGTGGAGTCCAACCCTCACTGGAGTCCTCGTACACCTCCAACATGTGTCACCACTTACACCTGCAAATGGTTGGTGGAGTCCAACCCTCACTGGAGTCCTCGTACACCTCCAACATGTGTCACCACTTACACCTGCAAATGGTTGGTGGAGTCCAACCCTCACTGGAGTCCTCGTACACCTCCAACATGTGTCACCACTTACACCTGCAAATGGTTGGTGGAGTCCAACCCTCACTGGAGTCCTCGTACACCTCCAACATGTGTCACCACTTACACCTGCAAATGGTTGGTGGAGTCCAACCCTCACTGGAGTCCTCGTACACCTCCAACATGTGTCACCACTTACACCTGCAAATGGTTGGTGGAGTCCAACCCTCACTGGAGTCCTCGTACACCTCCAACATGTGTCACCACTTACACCTGCAAATGGTTGGTGGAGTCCAACCCTCACTGGAGTCCTCGTACACCTCCAACATGTGTCACCACTTACACCTGCAAATGGTTGGTGGAGTCCAACCCTCACTGGAGTCCTCGTACACCTCCAACATGTGTCACCACTTACACCTGCAAATGGTTGGTGGAGTCCAACCCTCACTGGAGTCCTCGTACACCTCCAACATGTGTCACCACTTACACCTGCAAATGGTTGGTGGAGTCCAACCCTCACTGGAGTCCTCGTACACCTCCAACATGTGTCACCACTTACACCTGCAAATGGTTGGTGGAGTCCAACCCTCACTGGAGTCCTCGTACACCTCCAACATGTGTCACCACTTACACCTGCAAATGGTTGGTGGAGTCCAACCCTCACTGGAGTCCTCGTACACCTCCAACATGTGTCACCACTTACACCTGCAAATGGTTGGTGGAGTCCAACCCTCACTGGAGTCCTCGTACACCTCCAACATGTGTCACCACTTACACCTGCAAATGGTTGGTGGAGTCCAACCCTCACTGGAGTCCTCGTACACCTCCAACATGTGTCACCACTTACACCTGCAAATGGTTGGTGGAGTCCAACCCTCACTGGAGTCCTCGTACACCTCCAACATGTGTCACCACTTACACCTGCAAATGGTTGGTGGAGTCCAACCCTCACTGGAGTCCTCGTACACCTCCAACATGTGTCACCACTTACACCTGCAAATGGTTGGTGGAGTCCAACCCTCACTGGAGTCCTCGTACACCTCCAACATGTGTCACCACTTACACCTGCAAATGGTTGGTGGAGTCCAACCCTCACTGGAGTCCTCGTACACCTCCAACATGTGTCACCACTTACACCTGCAAATGGTTGGTGGAGTCCAACCCTCACTGGAGTCCTCGTACACCTCCAACATGTGTCACCACTTACACCTGCAAATGGTTGGTGGAGTCCAACCCTCACTGGAGTCCTCGTACACCTCCAACATGTGTCACCACTTACACCTGCAAATGGTTGGTGGAGTCCAACCCTCACTGGAGTCCTCGTACACCTCCAACATGTGTCACCACTTACACCTGCAAATGGTTGGTGGAGTCCAACCCTCACTGGAGTCCTCGTACACCTCCAACATGTGTCACCACTTACACCTGCAAATGGTTGGTGGAGTCCAACCCTCACTGGAGTCCTCGTACACCTCCAACATGTGTCACCACTTACACCTGCAAATGGTTGGTGGAGTCCAACCCTCACTGGAGTCCTCGTACACCTCCAACATGTGTCACCACTTACACCTGCAAATGGTTGGTGGAGTCCAACCCTCACTGGAGTCCTCGTACACCTCCAACATGTGTCACCACTTACACCTGCAAATGGTTGGTGGAGTCCAACCCTCACTGGAGTCCTCGTACACCTCCAACATGTGTCACCACTTACACCTGCAAATGGTTGGTGGAGTCCAACCCTCACTGGAGTCCTCGTACACCTCCAACATGTGTCACCACTTACACCTGCAAATGGTTGGTGGAGTCCAACCCTCACTGGAGTCCTCGTACACCTCCAACATGTGTCACCACTTACACCTGCAAATGGTTGGTGGAGTCCAACCCTCACTGGAGTCCTCGTACACCTCCAACATGTGTCACCACTTACACCTGCAAATGGTTGGTGGAGTCCAACCCTCACTGGAGTCCTCGTACACCTCCAACATGTGTCACCACTTACACCTGCAAATGGTTGGTGGAGTCCAACCCTCACTGGAGTCCTCGTACACCTCCAACATGTGTCACCACTTACACCTGCAAATGGTTGGTGGAGTCCAACCCTCACTGGAGTCCTCGTACACCTCCAACATGTGTCACCACTTACACCTGCAAATGGTTGGTGGAGTCCAACCCTCACTGGAGTCCTCGTACACCTCCAACATGTGTCACCACTTACACCTGCAAATGGTTGGTGGAGTCCAACCCTCACTGGAGTCCTCGTACACCTCCAACATGTGTCACCACTTACACCTGCAAATGGTTGGTGGAGTCCAACCCTCACTGGAGTCCTCGTACACCTCCAACATGTGTCACCACTTACACCTGCAAATGGTTGGTGGAGTCCAACCCTCACTGGAGTCCTCGTACACCTCCAACATGTGTCACCACTTACACCTGCAAATGGTTGGTGGAGTCCAACCCTCACTGGAGTCCTCGTACACCTCCAACATGTGTCACCACTTACACCTGCAAATGGTTGGTGGAGTCCAACCCTCACTGGAGTCCTCGTACACCTCCAACATGTGTCACCACTTACACCTGCAAATGGTTGGTGGAGTCCAACCCTCACTGGAGTCCTCGTACACCTCCAACATGTGTCACCACTTACACCTGCAAATGGTTGGTGGAGTCCAACCCTCACTGGAGTCCTCGTACACCTCCAACATGTGTCACCACTTACACCTGCAAATGGTTGGTGGAGTCCAACCCTCACTGGAGTCCTCGTACACCTCCAACATGTGTCACCACTTACACCTGCAAATGGTTGGTGGAGTCCAACCCTCACTGGAGTCCTCGTACACCTCCAACATGTGTCACCACTTACACCTGCAAATGGTTGGTGGAGTCCAACCCTCACTGGAGTCCTCGTACACCTCCAACATGTGTCACCACTTACACCTGCAAATGGTTGGTGGAGTCCAACCCTCACTGGAGTCCTCGTACACCTCCAACATGTGTCACCACTTACACCTGCAAATGGTTGGTGGAGTCCAACCCTCACTGGAGTCCTCGTACACCTCCAACATGTGTCACCACTTACACCTGCAAATGGTTGGTGGAGTCCAACCCTCACTGGAGTCCTCGTACACCTCCAACATGTGTCACCACTTACACCTGCAAATGGTTGGTGGAGTCCAACCCTCACTGGAGTCCTCGTACACCTCCAACATGTGTCACCACTTACACCTGCAAATGGTTGGTGGAGTCCAACCCTCACTGGAGTCCTCGTACACCTCCAACATGTGTCACCACTTACACCTGCAAATGGTTGGTGGAGTCCAACCCTCACTGGAGTCCTCGTACACCTCCAACATGTGTCACCACTTACACCTGCAAATGGTTGGTGGAGTCCAACCCTCACTGGAGTCCTCGTACACCTCCAACATGTGTCACCACTTACACCTGCAAATGGTTGGTGGAGTCCAACCCTCACTGGAGTCCTCGTACACCTCCAACATGTGTCACCACTTACACCTGCAAATGGTTGGTGGAGTCCAACCCTCACTGGAGTCCTCGTACACCTCCAACATGTGTCACCACTTACACCTGCAAATGGTTGGTGGAGTCCAACCCTCACTGGAGTCCTCGTACACCTCCAACATGTGTCACCACTTACACCTGCAAATGGTTGGTGGAGTCCAACCCTCACTGGAGTCCTCGTACACCTCCAACATGTGTCACCACTTACACCTGCAAATGGTTGGTGGAGTCCAACCCTCACTGGAGTCCTCGTACACCTCCAACATGTGTCACCACTTACACCTGCAAATGGTTGGTGGAGTCCAACCCTCACTGGAGTCCTCGTACACCTCCAACATGTGTCACCACTTACACCTGCAAATGGTTGGTGGAGTCCAACCCTCACTGGAGTCCTCGTACACCTCCAACATGTGTCACCACTTACACCTGCAAATGGTTGGTGGAGTCCAACCCTCACTGGAGTCCTCGTACACCTCCAACATGTGTCACCACTTACACCTGCAAATGGTTGGTGGAGTCCAACCCTCACTGGAGTCCTCGTACACCTCCAACATGTGTCACCACTTACACCTGCAAATGGTTGGTGGAGTCCAACCCTCACTGGAGTCCTCGTACACCTCCAACATGTGTCACCACTTACACCTGCAAATGGTTGGTGGAGTCCAACCCTCACTGGAGTCCTCGTACACCTCCAACATGTGTCACCACTTACACCTGCAAATGGTTGGTGGAGTCCAACCCTCACTGGAGTCCTCGTACACCTCCAACATGTGTCACCACTTACACCTGCAAATGGTTGGTGGAGTCCAACCCTCACTGGAGTCCTCGTACACCTCCAACATGTGTCACCACTTACACCTGCAAATGGTTGGTGGAGTCCAACCCTCACTGGAGTCCTCGTACACCTCCAACATGTGTCACCACTTACACCTGCAAATGGTTGGTGGAGTCCAACCCTCACTGGAGTCCTCGTACACCTCCAACATGTGTCACCACTTACACCTGCAAATGGTTGGTGGAGTCCAACCCTCACTGGAGTCCTCGTACACCTCCAACATGTGTCACCACTTACACCTGCAAATGGTTGGTGGAGTCCAACCCTCACTGGAGTCCTCGTACACCTCCAACATGTGTCACCACTTACACCTGCAAATGGTTGGTGGAGTCCAACCCTCACTGGAGTCCTCGTACACCTCCAACATGTGTCACCACTTACACCTGCAAATGGTTGGTGGAGTCCAACCCTCACTGGAGTCCTCGTACACCTCCAACATGTGTCACCACTTACACCTGCAAATGGTTGGTGGAGTCCAACCCTCACTGGAGTCCTCGTACACCTCCAACATGTGTCACCACTTACACCTGCAAATGGTTGGTGGAGTCCAACCCTCACTGGAGTCCTCGTACACCTCCAACATGTGTCACCACTTACACCTGCAAATGGTTGGTGGAGTCCAACCCTCACTGGAGTCCTCGTACACCTCCAACATGTGTCACCACTTACACCTGCAAATGGTTGGTGGAGTCCAACCCTCACTGGAGTCCTCGTACACCTCCAACATGTGTCACCACTTACACCTGCAAATGGTTGGTGGAGTCCAACCCTCACTGGAGTCCTCGTACACCTCCAACATGTGTCACCACTTACACCTGCAAATGGTTGGTGGAGTCCAACCCTCACTGGAGTCCTCGTACACCTCCAACATGTGTCACCACTTACACCTGCAAATGGTTGGTGGAGTCCAACCCTCACTGGAGTCCTCGTACACCTCCAACATGTGTCACCACTTACACCTGCAAATGGTTGGTGGAGTCCAACCCTCACTGGAGTCCTCGTACACCTCCAACATGTGTCACCACTTACACCTGCAAATGGTTGGTGGAGTCCAACCCTCACTGGAGTCCTCGTACACCTCCAACATGTGTCACCACTTACACCTGCAAATGGTTGGTGGAGTCCAACCCTCACTGGAGTCCTCGTACACCTCCAACATGTGTCACCACTTACACCTGCAAATGGTTGGTGGAGTCCAACCCTCACTGGAGTCCTCGTACACCTCCAACATGTGTCACCACTTACACCTGCAAATGGTTGGTGGAGTCCAACCCTCACTGGAGTCCTCGTACACCTCCAACATGTGTCACCACTTACACCTGCAAATGGTTGGTGGAGTCCAACCCTCACTGGAGTCCTCGTACACCTCCAACATGTGTCACCACTTACACCTGCAAATGGTTGGTGGAGTCCAACCCTCACTGGAGTCCTCGTACACCTCCAACATGTGTCACCACTTACACCTGCAAATGGTTGGTGGAGTCCAACCCTCACTGGAGTCCTCGTACACCTCCAACATGTGTCACCACTTACACCTGCAAATGGTTGGTGGAGTCCAACCCTCACTGGAGTCCTCGTACACCTCCAACATGTGTCACCACTTACACCTGCAAATGGTTGGTGGAGTCCAACCCTCACTGGAGTCCTCGTACACCTCCAACATGTGTCACCACTTACACCTGCAAATGGTTGGTGGAGTCCAACCCTCACTGGAGTCCTCGTACACCTCCAACATGTGTCACCACTTACACCTGCAAATGGTTGGTGGAGTCCAACCCTCACTGGAGTCCTCGTACACCTCCAACATGTGTCACCACTTACACCTGCAAATGGTTGGTGGAGTCCAACCCTCACTGGAGTCCTCGTACACCTCCAACATGTGTCACCACTTACACCTGCAAATGGTTGGTGGAGTCCAACCCTCACTGGAGTCCTCGTACACCTCCAACATGTGTCACCACTTACACCTGCAAATGGTTGGTGGAGTCCAACCCTCACTGGAGTCCTCGTACACCTCCAACATGTGTCACCACTTACACCTGCAAATGGTTGGTGGAGTCCAACCCTCACTGGAGTCCTCGTACACCTCCAACATGTGTCACCACTTACACCTGCAAATGGTTGGTGGAGTCCAACCCTCACTGGAGTCCTCGTACACCTCCAACATGTGTCACCACTTACACCTGCAAATGGTTGGTGGAGTCCAACCCTCACTGGAGTCCTCGTACACCTCCAACATGTGTCACCACTTACACCTGCAAATGGTTGGTGGAGTCCAACCCTCACTGGAGTCCTCGTACACCTCCAACATGTGTCACCACTTACACCTGCAAATGGTTGGTGGAGTCCAACCCTCACTGGAGTCCTCGTACACCTCCAACATGTGTCACCACTTACACCTGCAAATGGTTGGTGGAGTCCAACCCTCACTGGAGTCCTCGTACACCTCCAACATGTGTCACCACTTACACCTGCAAATGGTTGGTGGAGTCCAACCCTCACTGGAGTCCTCGTACACCTCCAACATGTGTCACCACTTACACCTGCAAATGGTTGGTGGAGTCCAACCCTCACTGGAGTCCTCGTACACCTCCAACATGTGTCACCACTTACACCTGCAAATGGTTGGTGGAGTCCAACCCTCACTGGAGTCCTCGTACACCTCCAACATGTGTCACCACTTACACCTGCAAATGGTTGGTGGAGTCCAACCCTCACTGGAGTCCTCGTACACCTCCAACATGTGTCACCACTTACACCTGCAAATGGTTGGTGGAGTCCAACCCTCACTGGAGTCCTCGTACACCTCCAACATGTGTCACCACTTACACCTGCAAATGGTTGGTGGAGTCCAACCCTCACTGGAGTCCTCGTACACCTCCAACATGTGTCACCACTTACACCTGCAAATGGTTGGTGGAGTCCAACCCTCACTGGAGTCCTCGTACACCTCCAACATGTGTCACCACTTACACCTGCAAATGGTTGGTGGAGTCCAACCCTCACTGGAGTCCTCGTACACCTCCAACATGTGTCACCACTTACACCTGCAAATGGTTGGTGGAGTCCAACCCTCACTGGAGTCCTCGTACACCTCCAACATGTGTCACCACTTACACCTGCAAATGGTTGGTGGAGTCCAACCCTCACTGGAGTCCTCGTACACCTCCAACATGTGTCACCACTTACACCTGCAAATGGTTGGTGGAGTCCAACCCTCACTGGAGTCCTCGTACACCTCCAACATGTGTCACCACTTACACCTGCAAATGGTTGGTGGAGTCCAACCCTCACTGGAGTCCTCGTACACCTCCAACATGTGTCACCACTTACACCTGCAAATGGTTGGTGGAGTCCAACCCTCACTGGAGTCCTCGTACACCTCCAACATGTGTCACCACTTACACCTGCAAATGGTTGGTGGAGTCCAACCCTCACTGGAGTCCTCGTACACCTCCAACATGTGTCACCACTTACACCTGCAAATGGTTGGTGGAGTCCAACCCTCACTGGAGTCCTCGTACACCTCCAACATGTGTCACCACTTACACCTGCAAATGGTTGGTGGAGTCCAACCCTCACTGGAGTCCTCGTACACCTCCAACATGTGTCACCACTTACACCTGCAAATGGATTCTATTAACACTGCTTCTTCTTACTCCAACACCTTCCCTCTTCATCCTCTTCATCCTCTTCATCCTCTTCATCGTCTTCATCTTCATCGTCTTCATTGTCTTCATCTTCATCTTCATCCTCTTCATTGTCTTCATCTTCATTGTCATCATCTTCATTGTGATCATCTTCATCGTCTTCATCTTCATCATCTTCATTGTCATCTTCATAATCTTCATTGTCATCATCTTCATCGTCTTCATTGTCATCATCTTCATCATCTTCATTGTCATCATCTTCATCGTCTTCATTGTCATCATCTTCGTCTTCATTGTCATCATCTTCATTGTCATCATCTTCATCATCTTCATTGTCTTCATCTTCATCCTCTTCATCGTCATCATCTTCATTGTCATCATCTTCATCATCTTCATTGTCATCATCTTCATCATCTTCATTGTCATCATCTTCATCATCTTCATTGTCTTCATCTTCATCCTCTTCATCGTCATGCTAATCTACGTCACCGTCATCATCTTCATTGTCATCTTCATCATTTTAAGACAAAACTTCTCCAGTTTTGCCAGCAAGAAGAAGTCAAATAGGTAGTCTTGTGTTGCAGGTGTGTGAGGAGGCGGAGCATAAATAGGTAGTCTTGTGTTGCAGGTGTGTGAGGAGGCGGAGCATAAATAGGTAGTCTTGTGTTGCAGGTGTGTGAGGAGGCGGAGCATAAATAGGTAGTCTTGTGTTGCAGGTGTGTGAGGAGGCGGAGCATAAATAGGTAGTCTTGTGTTGCAGGTGTGT
>NC_084627.1:5764734-5797234 GCF_033978795.1 Nerophis ophidion
CTCTTGTGATGATAGACACTTGTGATGATGGACACTTGTGATGATGGACACTTGTGATGATGGACACTTGTGATGATGGACACTTGTGATGATGAACTCTTGTGATGATGGACACTTGTGATTATGGACACTTGTAATGATGGACACTTGTGATGATGGACACTTGTGATGATGAACTCTTGTGATGATGGACACTTGTGATGATGGACACTTGTGATGATGGACACTTGTGATGATGGACACTTGTGATGATGGACACTTGTGATGATGGACACTTGTGATGATGGACACGTGTGATGATGGACACTTGTGATGATGGACACTTGTGATGATGGACACTTGTGATGATGGACACTTGTGATGATGAACTCTTGTGATGATGGACACTTGTGATGATGGACACTTGTGATGATGGACACTTGTGATGATGGACACTTGTGATTATGGACACTTGTGATGATGGACACTTGTGATGATGGACACCTGTGATGATGGACACTTGTGATGATGGACACTTGTGATGATGGACACTTGTGATGATGAACTCTTGTGATGATGGACACTTGTGATGATGAACTCTTGTGATGATGGACACTTGTGATGATGGACACTTGTGATGATGGACACTTGTGATGATGGACACTTGTGATGATGGACACTTGTGATTATGGACACTTGTGATGATGGACACTTGTGATGATGGACACTTGTGATGATGAACTTTTGTGATGATGGACACTTGTGATGATGGACACTTGTGATGATGAACTCTTTTGATGATGGACAATTGTGATGATGGACACTTGTGATTATGGACACTTGTGATGATGGACACTTGTGATGATGGACACTTGTGATGATGAACTCTTTTGATGATGGACAATTGTGATGATGGACACTTGTGATGATGAACACTTGTGATGATGGACACTTGTGATGATGGACACTTTTGATGATGGACAATTGTGATGATGGACACTTGTGATGATGAACACTTGTGATGATGGACTCTTGTGATGATGGACACTTGTGATGATGGACAATTGTGATGATGGACACTTGTGATGATGAACACTTGTGATGATGGACACTTGTGATGATGGACACTTGTGATGATGGACAATTGTGATGATGGACACTTGTGATGATGAACACTTGTGATGATGGACACTTGTGATGATGGACACTTGTGATGATGGACGATTGTGATGATGGACACTTGTGATGATGGACACTTGTGATGATGGACGATTGTGATGATGGACACTTGTGATGATGGACACTTGTGATGATGAACTCTTTTGATGATGGACAATTGTGATGATGGACACTTGTGATGATGAACACTTGTGATGATGGACTCTTGTGATGATGGACACTTGTGATGATGGACGATTGTGATGATGGACACTTGTGATGATGGACACTTGTGATGATGGACACTTGTGATGATGGACACTTGTGATGATGAACTCTTGTGATGATGGACACTTGTGATGATGAACACTTGTGATGATGGACACTTGTGATGATGGACACTTGTGATGATGAACTCTTGTGATGATGGACACTTGTGATGATGGACATGTGTGATGATGAACTCTTGTGATGATGGACACTTGTGATGATGGACACCTGTGATGATGAACTCTTGTGATGATGAACTCTTGTGATGATGGACACCTGTGATGATGGACACTTGTGATGATGAACTCTTGTGATGATGGACACTTGTGATGATGGACAGTTGTGATGATGGACACTTGTGATGATGGACACTTGTGATGATGGACACTTGTGATGATGGACTCTTGTGATGATAGACACTTGTGATGATGGACACTTGTGATGATGGACACTTGTGATGATGGACACTTGTGATGATGGACACTTGTGATGATGAACTCTTGTGATGATGGACACTTGTGATTATGGACACTTGTAATGATGGACACTTGTGATGATGGACACTTGTGATGATGAACTCTTGTGATGATGGACACTTGTGATGATGGACACTTGTGATGATGGACACTTGTGATGATGGACACTTGTGATGATGGACACGTGTGATGATGGACACTTGTGATGATGGACACTTGTGATGATGGACACTTGTGATGATGGACACTTGTGATGATGAACTCTTGTGATGATGGACACTTGTGATGATGAACTCTTGTGATGATGGACACTTGTGATGATGGACACTTGTGATGATGGACACTTGTGATTATGGACACTTGTGATTATGGACACTTGTGATGATGGACACCTGTGATGATGGACACTTGTGATGATGAACTCTTGTGATGATGGACACTTGTGATGATGAACTCTTGTGATGATGGACACTTGTGATGATGGACACTTGTGATGATGGACACTTGTGATGATGGACACTTGTGATGATGGACACTTGTGATTATGGACACTTGTGATGATGGACACTTGTGATGATGGACACTTGTGATGATGAACTTTTGTGATGATGGACACTTGTGATGATGGACACTTGTGATGATGGACACTTGTGATGATGAACTCTTTTGATGATGGACAATTGTGATGATGGACACTTGTGATTATGGACACTTGTGATGATGGACACTTGTGATGATGGACACTTGTGATGATGAACTCTTTTGATGATGGACAATTGTGATGATGGACACTTGTGATGATGAACACTTGTGATGATGGACACTTGTGATGATGGACACTTTTGATGATGGACAATTGTGATGATGGACACTTGTGATGATGAACACTTGTGATGATGGACTCTTGTGATGATGGACACTTGTGATGATGGACAATTGTGATGATGGACACTTGTGATGATGAACACTTGTGATGATGGACACTTGTGATGATGGACACTTGTGATGATGGACAATTGTGATGATGGACACTTGTGATGATGAACACTTGTGATGATGGACACTTGTGATGATGGACACTTGTGATGATGGACGATTGTGATGATGGACACTTGTGATGATGGACACTTGTGATGATGGACGATTGTGATGATGGACACTTGTGATGATGGACACTTGTGATGATGAACTCTTTTGATGATGGACAATTGTGATGATGGACACTTGTGATGATGAACACTTGTGATGATGGACTCTTGTGATGATGGACACTTGTGATGATGGACGATTGTGATGATGGACACTTGTGATGATGGACACTTGTGATTATGGACACTTGTGATGATGGACACTTGTGATGATGGACACCTGTGATGATGGACAATTGTGATGATGGACACTTGTGATGATGGACGATTGTGATGATGGACACTTGTGATGATGGACACTTGTGATTATGGACACTTGTGATGATGGACTCTTGTGATGATGGACACTTGTGATGATGGACAATTGTGATGATGGACACTTGTGATGATGAACACTTGTGATGATGGACACTTGTGATGATGGACACCTGTGATGATGGACAATTGTGATGATGGACACTTGTGATGATGGACGATTGTGATGATGGACACTTGTGATGATGGACACTTGTGATTATGGACACTTGTGATGATGGACTCTTGTGATGATGGACACTTGTGATGATGGACAATTGTGATGATGGACACTTGTGATGATGAACACTTGTGATGATGGACACTTGTGATGATGGACACTTGTGATGATGGACAATTGTGATGATGGACACTTGTGATGATGAACACTTGTGATGATGGACACTTGTGATGATGGACACTTGTGATGATGAACACTTGTGATGATGGACACCTGTGATGATGGACACTTGTGATGATGGACGATTGTGATGATGGACACTTGTGATGATGGACACTTGTGATGATGAACTCTTTTGATGATGGACAATTGTGATGATGGACACTTGTGATGATGAACACTTGTGATGATGGACTCTTGTGATGATGGACACTTGTGATGATGGACGATTGTGATGATGGACACTTGTGATGATGGACACTTGTGATTATGGACACTTGTGATGATGGACACTTGTGATTATGGACACTTGTGATTATGGACACTTGTGATGATGGACACTTGTGATGATGGACACCTGTGATGATGGACACTTGTGATGATGAACTCTTGTGATGATGGACACTTGTGATGATGAACTCTTGTGATGATGGACACTTGTGATGATGGACACTTGTGATGATGGACACTTGTGATGATGGACACTTGTGATGATGGACACTTGTGATGATGAACTTTTGTGATGATGGACACTTGTGATGATGGACACTTGTGATGATGGACACTTGTGATGATGAACTCTTTTGATGATGGACACTTGTGATGATGGACACTTGTGATTATGGACACTTGTGATGATGGACACTTGTGATGATGGACACTTGTGATGATGAACTCTTTTGATGATGGACAATTGTGATGATGGACACTTGTGATGATGAACACTTGTGATGATGGACACTTGTGATGATGGACACTTGTGATGATGGACACTTGTGATGATGAACACTTGTGATGATGGACAATTGTGATGATGGACACTTGTGATGATGAACTCTTTTGATGATGGACAATTGTGATGATGGACACTTGTGATGATGGACAATTGTGATGATGGACACTTGTGATGATGGACACTTGTGATGATGAACTCTTTTGATGATGGACAATTGTGATGATGGACACTTGTGATGATGGACAATTGTGATGATGGACACTTGTGATTATGGACACCCACTTCACCTTGTGATGATGGACACTTGTGATGATGGACAATTGTGATGATGGACACTTGTGATGATGGACACTTGTGATGATGAACTCTTGTGATGATGGACACTTGTGATGATGGACACTTGTGATGATGGACACTTGTGATGATGGACACTTGTGATGATGGACATGTGTGATGATGAACTCTTGTGTTGATGGACACTTGTGATGATGGACACTTGTGATGATGAACTCTTGTGATGATGGACACTTGTGATGATGGACACTTGTGATGATGGACACTTTTGATGATGGAAAATTGTGATGATGGACACTTGTGATGATGAACACTTGTGATGATGGACACTTGTGATGATGGACACTTGTGATGATGAACTCTTTTGATGATGGACAATTGTGATGATGGACACTTGTGATGATGAACACTTGTGATGATGGACACTTGTGATGATGGACACTTGTGATGATGGACACTTGTGATGATGGACACTTTTGATGATGGACAATTGTGATGATGGACACTTGTGATTATGGACACTTGTGATGATGGACACTTGTGATGATGGACACTTGTGATGATGAACTCTTTTGATGATGGACAATTGTGATGATGGACACTTGTGATGATGAACACTTGTGATGATGGACACTTGTGATGATGGACACTTGTGATGATGGACACTTGTGATGATGAACACTTGTGATGATGGACAATTGTGATGATGGACACTTGTGATGATGAACTCTTTTGATGATGGACAATTGTGATGATGGACACTTGTGATGATGGACAATTGTGATGATGGACACTTGTGATGATGGACACTTGTGATGATGAACTCTTTTGATGATGGACAATTGTGATGATGGACACTTGTGATGATGGACAATTGTGATGATGGACACTTGTGATTATGGACACCCACTTCACCTTGTGATGATGGACACTTGTGATGATGGACAATTGTGATGATGGACACTTGTGATGATGGACACTTGTGATGATGAACTCTTGTGATGATGGACACTTGTGATGATGGACACTTGTGATGATGGACACTTGTGATGATGGACACGTGTGATGATGGACACTTGTGATGATGGACACTTTTGATGATGGAAAATTGTGATGATGGACACTTGTGATGATGGACACTTGTGATGATGGACACTTGTGATGATGGACATGTGTGATGATGAACTCTTGTGTTGATGGACAATTGTGATGATGGACACTTGTGATGATGAACTCTTGTGATGATGGACACTTGTGATGATGGACACTTGTGATGATGGACACTTGTGATGATGAACTCTTGTGTTGATGGACAATTGTGATGATGGACACTTTTGATGATGGACACTTGTGATGATGGACACTTGTGATGATGGACACTTGTGATGATGGACACTTGTGATGATGGACACTTGTGATGATGGACACTTGTGATGATGGACATGTGTGATGATGAACTCTTGTGTTGATGGACAATTGTGATGATGGACACTTGTGATGATGAACTCTTGTGATGATGGACACTTGTGATGATGGACACTTGTGATGATGGACAATTGTGATGATGGACACTTGTGATGATGAACTCTTGTGATGATGGACACTTGTGATTATGGACACTTGTGATGATGGACACTTGTGATGATGGACACTTGTGATGATGAACTTTTGTGATGATGGACACTTGTGATGATGGACACTTGTGATGATGGACACTTGTGATGATGAACTCTTTTGATGATGGACAATTGTGATGATGGACACTTGTGATTATGGACACTTGTGATGATGGACACTTGTGATGATGGACACTTGTGATGATGAACTCTTTTGATGATGGACAATTGTGATGATGGACACTTGTGATGATGAACACTTGTGATGATGGACACTTGTGATGATGGACACTTTTGATGATGGACAATTGTGATGATGGACACTTGTGATGATGAACACTTGTGATGATGGACTCTTGTGATGATGGACACTTGTGATGATGGACACTTGTGATGATGGACACTTGTGATGATGAACACTTGTGATGATGGACACTTGTGATGATGAACACTTGTGATGATGGACACTTGTGATGATGGACACTTGTGATGATGGACGATTGTGATGACGGACACTTGTGATGATGGACACTTGTGATGATGGACGATTGTGATGATGGACACTTGTGATGATGGACACTTGTGATGATGAACTCTTTTGATGATGGACAATTGTGATGATGGACACTTGTGATGATGAACACTTGTGATGATGGACTCTTGTGATGATGGACACTTGTGATGATGGACGATTGTGATGATGGACACTTGTGATTATGGACACTTGTGATTATGGACACTTGTGATGATGGACACTTGTGATGATGGACACCTGTGATGATGGACACTTGTGATGATGAACTCTTGTGATGATGGACACTTGTGATGATGAACTCTTGTGATGATGGACACTTGTGATGATGGACACTTGTGATGATGGACACTTGTGATGATGGACACTTGTGATGATGGACACTTGTGATGATGAACTTTTGTGATGATGGACACTTGTGATGATGGACACTTGTGATGATGGACACTTGTGATGATGAACTCTTTTGATGATGGACACTTGTGATGATGGACACTTGTGATTATGGACACTTGTGATGATGGACACTTGTGATGATGGACACTTGTGATGATGAACTCTTTTGATGATGGACAATTGTGATGATGGACACTTGTGATGATGAACACTTGTGATGATGGACACTTGTGATGATGGACACTTGTGATGATGGACACTTGTGATGATGAACACTTGTGATGATGGACAATTGTGATGATGGACACTTGTGATGATGAACTCTTTTGATGATGGACAATTGTGATGATGGACACTTGTGATGATGGACAATTGTGATGATGGACACTTGTGATGATGGACACTTGTGATGATGAACTCTTTTGATGATGGACAATTGTGATGATGGACACTTGTGATGATGGACAATTGTGATGATGGACACTTGTGATTATGGACACCCACTTCACCTTGTGATGATGGACACTTGTGATGATGGACAATTGTGATGATGGACACTTGTGATGATGGACACTTGTGATGATGAACTCTTGTGATGATGGACACTTGTGATGATGGACACTTGTGATGATGGACACTTGTGATGATGGACACTTGTGATGATGGACACTTGTGATGATGGACATGTGTGATGATGAACTCTTGTGTTGATGGACACTTGTGATGATGGACACTTGTGATGATGAACTCTTGTGATGATGGACACTTGTGATGATGGACACTTGTGATGATGGACACTTTTGATGATGGAAAATTGTGATGATGGACACTTGTGATGATGAACACTTGTGATGATGGACACTTGTGATGATGGACACTTGTGATGATGAACTCTTTTGATGATGGACAATTGTGATGATGGACACTTGTGATGATGAACACTTGTGATGATGGACACTTGTGATGATGGACACTTGTGATGATGGACACTTGTGATGATGGACACTTTTGATGATGGACAATTGTGATGATGGACACTTGTGATTATGGACACTTGTGATGATGGACACTTGTGATGATGGACACTTGTGATGATGAACTCTTTTGATGATGGACAATTGTGATGATGGACACTTGTGATGATGAACACTTGTGATGATGGACACTTGTGATGATGGACACTTGTGATGATGGACACTTGTGATGATGAACACTTGTGATGATGGACAATTGTGATGATGGACACTTGTGATGATGAACTCTTTTGATGATGGACAATTGTGATGATGGACAATTGTGATGATGGACACTTGTGATGATGGACACTTGTGATGATGAACTCTTTTGATGATGGACAATTGTGATGATGGACACTTGTGATGATGGACAATTGTGATGATGGACACTTGTGATTATGGACACCCACTTCACCTTGTGATGATGGACACTTGTGATGATGGACAATTGTGATGATGGACACTTGTGATGATGGACACTTGTGATGATGAACTCTTGTGTTGATGGACACTTGTGATGATGGACACTTGTGATGATGGACACGTGTGATGATGGACACTTGTGATGATGGACACTTGTGATGATGGACACTTGTGATGATGGACACTTGTGATGATGGACACTTGTGATGATGGACATGTGTGATGATGAACTCTTGTGTTGATGGACAATTGTGATGATGGACACTTGTGATGATGAACTCTTGTGATGATGGACACTTGTGATGATGGACACTTGTGATGATGGACACTTGTGATGATGGACACTTGTGATGATGGACACTTGTGATGATGGACACTTGTGATGATGGACATGTGTGATGATGAACTCTTGTGTTGATGGACAATTGTGATGATGGACACTTGTGATGATGAACTCTTGTGATGATGGACACTTGTGATGATGGACACTTGTGATGATGGACAATTGTGATGATGGACACTTGTGATGATGAACTCTTGTGATGATGGACACTTGTGATGATGGACACTTGTGATGATGGACACTTGTGATGATGGACACTTGTGATGATGGACACTTGTGATGATGGACACTTGTGATGATGGACTCTTGTGATGATGAACTCTTGTGTTGATGGACAATTGTGATGATGGACACTTGTGATGATGAACTCTTGTGTTGATGGACAATTGTGATGATGGACACTTGTGATGATGGACACTTGTGATGATGAACTCTTGTGTTGATGGACAATTGTGATGATGGACACTTGTGATGATGGACACTTGTGATGATGGACACTTGTGATGATGGACACTTGTGATGATGGACACTTGTGATGATGGACACTTGTGATGATGGACAATTGTGATGATGGACACTTGTGATGATGGACTCTTGTGATGATGGACACTTGTGATGATGGACACTTGTGATGATGGACACTTGTGATGATGGACACTTGTGATGATGGACACTTGTGATGATGGACTCTTGTGATGATGGACACTTGTGATGATGGACACTTGTGATGATGGACACTTGTGATGATGGACACTTGTGATGATGAACTCTTGTGATGATGGACACTTGTGATGCTGGACACTTGTGATGATGGACACTTGTGATGATGAACTCTTGTGATGATGGACACTTGTGATGATGGACACTTGTGATGATGGACACTTGTGATGATGGACACTTGTGATGATGGACACTTGTGATGATGGACACTTGTGATGATGGACACTTGTGATGATGGACACTTGTGATGATGGACACTTGTGATGATGGACACTTGTGATGATGGACACTTGTGATGATGGATACTTGTGATGATGGACACTTGTGATGATGAACTCTTGTGATGATGGACACTTGTGATGATGGACACTTGTGATGATGGACACTTGTGATGCTGGACACTTGTGATGATGGACACTTGTGATGATGGACACTTGTGATGCTGGTCCTGCAGGAGGTGAAGTGGGTGGAGGAGAAGCAGTTGTTGTACCAGAGGAACCAGCAGTTGGTGGACAAGGTGTGTCTCTATCCAGAATGTTGTCTTTCTGAGCCTCATGCTGCTGTCAAGTTCTCCTAAGAAGAGTGCAGGAGGAAGTCCTGACATCTTTGTTTTAGATCAAGCAGATGGAGGCAGAAGAAGTCCATCTGAAAAACAACATTCAAGATGTCCGAGACCAAAACGAACTACTGGAGTTCCGAATCTTAGAGCTGGAGGTGAGAAGAATTGAGCTGACAAATGAAAGAGGTGACCCACGTAAAGATGTTGACCATATTCCCACTGTGTGACATCCACAGTGCACTAGACTGTTACATCCACAGTGCACTAGACTGTTACATCCACACTGCACTAGACTGTTACATCCACAGTGCACTAGACTGTGACATCCACAGTGCACTAGACTGTTACATCCACAGTGCACTAGACTGTTACATCCACAGTGCACTAGACTGTTACATCCACAGTGCACTAGACTGTTACATCCACAGTGCACTAGACTGTTACATCCACAATGCAATAGACTGTTACATCCACACTGCACTAGACTGTTACATCCACAGTGCACTAGACTGTTACATCCACAGTGCACTAGACTGTTACATCCACAGTGCACTAGACTGTTACATCCACAGTGCACTAGACTGTTACATCCACAGTGCACTAGACTGTTACATCCACAGTGCACTAGACTGTGACATCCACAGTGCACTAGACTGTTACATCCACAGTGCACTAGACTGTTACATCCACAGTGCACTAGACTGTTACATCCACAGTGCACTAGACTGTTACATCCACAGTGCACTAGACTGTGACATCCACAGTGCACTAGACTGTTACATCCACAGTGCACTAGACTGTTACATCCACAGTGCACTAGACTGTTACATCCACAGCGCACTAGACTGTTACATCCACAGTGCACTAGACTGTTACATCCACAGTGCACTAGACTGTGACATCCACAGTGCACTAGACTGTTACATCCACAGTGCACTAGACTGTTACATCCACAGTGCACTAGACTGTTACATCCACAGTGCACTAGACTGTTACATCCACAGTGCACTAGACTGTTACATCCACAATGCAATAGACTGTTACATCCACACTGCACTAGACTGTTACATCCACACTGCACTAGACTGTTACATCCACAGTGCACTAGACTGTTACATCCACAGTGCACTAGACTGTTACATCCACAGTGCACTAGACTGTTACATCCACAGTGCACTAGACTGTTACATCCACAATGCAATAGACTGTTACATCCACACTGCACTAGACTGTTACATCCACACTGCATTAAACTAGTACATCAATAACACATTAGATTGTTACATCCACAGTGCATTAAACTATTACATCAATAACGCATTAGATTGTTACATCCACAGTGCATTAAACTATTACATCAATAACGCATTAGACTGGTACATCCACAGTGCATTAAACTAGTACATCAACAATGCATTAGATTGTTACATCTCCAGTGCATTAGACTGTTACATCCACAGTGCATTAAACTGTTACATCAATAACACATTAGATTGTTACATCCACAGTGCATTAAACTATTACATCAATAATGCATTAGATTGTTACATCCACAGTGCATTAGACTGTTACATCCACAGTGCACTAGACTGTTATATCCACAGTGCACTAGACTGTTACATCCACACTGCACTAGACTGTTACATCCACACTGCACTAGACTGTTACATCCACAGTGCATTAGACTGTTACATCCACAGTGCACTAGACTGTTACATCCACAGTGCACTAGACTGTTACATCCACAGTGCACTAGACTGTTACATCCACAGTGCACTAGACTGTTACATCCACAGTGCACTAGACTGTTACATCCACAGTGCACTAGACTGTTACATCCACAGTGCATTAAACTAGTACATCAATCACACATTAGATTGTTACATCCACAGTGCATTAAACTATTACATCAATAACGCATTAGATTGTTACATCCACAGTGCATTAGACTGTTACATCCACAGTGCATTAAACTATTACATCAATAACGCATTAGACTGTTACATCCACAGTGCATTAAACTATTACATCAATAACGCATTAGACTGGTACATCCACAGTGCATTAAACTAGTACATCAACAACGCATTATATTGTTACATCTCCAGTGCATTAGACTGTTACATCCACAGTGCATTAAACTATTACATCAATAACGCATTAGACTGTTACATCCACAGTGCATTAAACTATTACATCAATAACGCATTAGACTGTTACATCCACAGTGCATTAAACTATTACATCAATAACGCATTAGACTGTTACATCCACAGTGCATTAAACTATTACATCAATAACGCATTAGACTGGTACATCCACATTGCATTAAACTATTACATCAATAACGCATTAGATTGTTACATCCACAGTGCATTAGACTGTTACATCCACAGTGCATTAAACTATTACATCAATAACTCATTAGATTGTTACATCCACAGTGCATTATACTGTTACATCCACAGTGCATTAAACTATTACATCAATAACGCATTAGACTGGTACATCCACAGTGCATTAAACTAGTAGATCAACAACGCATTAGATTGTTACATCCATAGTGCATTAGACTGTTACATCCACAGTGCATTAGACTGTTACATCCACAGTGCATTAAACTAGTAGATCAACAACGCATTAGATTGTTACATCCATAGTGCATTAGACTGTTACATCCACAGTGCATTAGACTGTTACATCCACAGTGCATTAAACTATTACATCAATAACGCATTAGATTGTTACATTCACAGTGCATTAGACTGTTACATCCACAGTGCATTAGATTGTTACATCCACAGTGCATTAAACTAGTACATCAATAACACATTAGATTGTTACATCCACAGTGCACTAGACTGTTACATCCACAGTGCAATAGACTGTTACATCCACAGTGCACTAGACTACTACACCCACAGTGCACTAGACTGTTACATCCACAGTGCACTAGACTGTTACATCCACAATGCATTAAACTGTTACATCCACATAGCATTAAACTATTACATCAATAACGCATTAGACTGTTACATCCACAGTGCATTTAACTAGTACATCAACAACGCATTAGATTGTTACATCCCCAGTGCATTAGACTGTTACATCCACAGTGCATTAAACTGTTACATCAATAACACATTAGATTGTTACATCCACAGTGCATTAAACTATTACATCAATAACGCATTAGATTGTTACATCCACAGTGCATTACACTGTTACATCCACAGTGCATTAAACTATTACATCAATAACACATTAGATTGTTACATCCACAGTGCATTAGACTGTTACATCCACAGTGCATTAAACTGTTACATCAATAACACATTAGATTGTTACATCCACAGTGCATTAAACTATTACATCAATAACGCATTAGTTTGTTACATTCACAGTGCATTAGATTTTTACATCCACAGTGCATTAGACTGTTACATCCACAGTGCATTAGACTGTTACATCCACAGTGCATTAGATTGTTACATCCACAGTGCATTAAACTAGTACATCAACAACGCATTAGATTGTTACATCCCCAGTGCATTAGACTGTTACATCCACAGTGCATTAGACTGTTACCTCAATAACGCATTAGATTGTTACATCCACAGTGCATTAGACTGTTACATCCACAGTGCATTAGACTGTTACATCCACAGTGCAACAAACTAGTACATCAACAACGCATTAGATTGTTACATCCCCAGTGCATTAGACTGTTACCTCAATAACGCATTAGATTGTTACATCCCCAGTGCATTAGACTGTTACCTCAATAACGCATTAGATTGTTACATCCCCAGTGCATTAGACTGTTACATCCACAGTGCATTAGACTGTTACATCCACAGTGCATTAGATTGTTACCTCAATAATGCATTAGATTGTTACATCCCCAGTGCATTAGACTGTTACATCCACAGTGCATTAGACTGTTACATCCACAGTGCATTAGACTGTTACATCCACAGTGCATTAGATTGTTACCTCAATAATGCATTAGATTGTTACATCCCCAGTGCATTAGACTGTTACCTCAATAACGCATTAGACTGTTACATCCCCAGTGCATTAGACTGTTACCTCAATAATGCATTAGATTGTTACATCCCCAGTGCATTAGACTGTTACCTCAATAACGCATTAGATTGTTACATCCACAGTGCATTCTCAGACTTTACAACACACTTTTGTGCTAAGTCATGTTGAACTTCTTGGTCTGCAATACAGATGTTGGTGTTTTTCTTTCACTTGACTTAAATAGTGCAATCCTCATAAGTGTCATCTATGATCTAGTTTGTCCTGCACTGCAAGCAAATGCTTCCCCGTTGTGGGGTGAATACCATTCTGTCTGTCCATCTAAAAGTCATGTGACCACTTGTTTGTGGCACAGGAGAGGGAGTGGCGCTCACCTGCCATCAACTTCCAGCAAGTCCACTTCCCAGAATGCCTCAGTCCTTTGCAGATCTACTGTGAGGCCGAGGGAGTTACTGTAGGTCTCACCCGCAAATGTTGTCTTTTCTATGTCAAGCCTTCAAAGTAAGGTCAGCTCTGTCTTCTTCTATTTCTCCAGGACATTGTGATCAGTGATCTCATGAAGAAGTTGGACATTCTAGGAGATAACGCCGTAAGTGTATGTTCATTTTGTTTTGTAAATATATATTTATTGAACATTTTGACACGTATTCTCTCATGCTGACTTCCTGCAATGCTGTTACTAATGTTTGCATGTTCATTTTATATATATATATATATATATATATATATATATATATATATATATATATGTCTTGATTGGATTATCCAGAGAATAGTGCTCGATACCGTGGTAGAGCGCAATATGTAGGTGTGGGAAAAATCACAAGACTACTTCATCTCTACAGAAGTGTTTCATGAGGGGTTCCCTCAATCATCAGAGATTCTCCTGATGATTGAGGGAACCCCTCATGAAACACTTCTGTGATTTTTCCCACACCTACATATACATACATATATATACATGTATGTATATATATGTATATATATATATATATATATATATATGTGTGTGTGTATATATATATATATATGTGTGTGTGTATATATATATATATATATATATATATATATATATATATATATATATATATACAGTGGGGCAAACAAGTATTTAGTCAGCCAGCGATTGTGCAAGTTGTCCCACTTCAAATGATGACAGAGGTCTGTCATTTTCATCATAGGTACACTTCAACTGTGAGAGACAGAATAGGAAATAAAAATCCAGGAATTCACATTGTAGGAATTTTAAAGAAAGTATTTGTAAATGATGGTGGAAAAGAAGTATTTGGTGACTTCAAACAAGGAAGATCTCTGGCTCTCACAGACCTGTAACTTAAATGATAAATGGGTTGTACTTGTATAGCGCTTTTCTACCTTCAAGGTACTCAAAGCACTTTGACACTAGTTCCACATTTACCCATTCACACACACATTCACACACTGATGGAGGGAGCTGCCATGCAAGGCGCCAAACAGCACACATCAGGAGCAAGGGTGAAGTGTCTTGCTCAGGACACAACGGACATGACGAGGTTGGTACTAGGTGGGAATTGAACCAGGGACGCTCGGGTTGCGCACGGCCACTCACTCCACTGCGCCACGCCGTCCCTAACTTCTTCTTTAAGAAGCTCTTCTGTCCTCCACTCGTTACCTGTATTAATAGCACTTGTTTGAACTCGTTATCTGTATAAAAGACACCTGTCCACAGCCTCAAACAGTCAGACTCCAAACTCCACTATGGCCAAGACCAAAGAGCTGACGAAGGACACCAGGAAAATAATTGTAGACCTGCACCAGACTGGGAAGAGTGAATCTACAATAGGCAAGCAGCTTGGTGGGATAACATCAACTGTGGGAGCAATTATCAGAAAATGGAAGACAAACAAAACCACTGATAATCTCCCTCGATCTGGGGCTCCACGCAAGATCTCATCCCGTGGGGTCAAAATGATCATGAAAATGGTAAGCAAAAATCCCAGAACTACACGGGGGGACCTGGTGAATGACCTGCAGAGAGCTGGGACCAAAGTAACAAAGGTTACCATCAGTAACACACTACGCCGACAGGGAATCAAATCCTGCAGTGCCAGACGTGTCCCCCTGCTTAAGCCAGTGCATGTCCAGGCCTGTCTGAAGTTTGCCAGAGAGCACATGGATGATACAGCAGAGGATTGGGAGAATGTCATGTGGTCAGATGAAACCAAAATATAACTTTTTGGCATAAACTCAACTGGTGGTGTTTGGAGGAAGAAGAATACTGAGTTGCATCCCAAGAACACCATACCTACTGTGAAGCATGGGGGTGGAAACATCATGCTTTGGGGCTGTTTTTCTGCTAAGAGGACAGGACGATTGATCCGTGTTAAGGAAAGAATGAATGGGGCCATGTATCCTGAGATTTGGAGCCAAAACCTCCTTCCATCAGTGAGAGCTTTGATGCTTGACCAAATACTTATTTTCCACCATCATTTACAAATAAATTCTTTAAAATTCCTACAATGTGAATTCCTATATATTTTTTTTCCCATTCTGTCTCTCACAGTTGAAGTGTACCCATACTTGCCAACCTTGAGACCTCCGATTTTGGGAGGTGGGGGCAGGGGGTGTGGTTGGGGGCAGGGGGTGTGGTTGGGGGCGCGGTTAAGAGGGGAGTAGTATATTTACAGCTGTTGTGTGCGCAGTTGTGCACTGCACTTTCTAAAGTAGATTTTATTGTCACAAATGCATGACTGATTGATTGACACTTGTATTAGTAGATTGCACAGTACAGTACATATTATGTACAATTGACCACTAAATGGTAACACCCCAATAAGTTGTTTAAGTCGGGGTCCACCTTCATCAATTCATGGTACATACTATCAACATAATACAGTCATCACACAGGTAATTTATCATAGTATATACATTTGATTATTTACATTATTTACAAGTGCATGGCAGGTGGGATGAGGAGCTTTGGTTGATATCAGTACTTCAGTTATCAACAATTGCATCAACAGAGAAATGGACATTGAAACAGTGTAGGTGTGACTTAGTAGGATATGTACAGCCAGCAGAGAACATAGTCACTTCACATAGCATAAGA
Organism: Nerophis ophidion; assembly: GCF_033978795.1. Lineage (NCBI taxonomy): Eukaryota > Metazoa > Chordata > Actinopteri > Syngnathiformes > Syngnathidae > Nerophis > Nerophis ophidion. Next base: position 5,782,230 of record NC_084627.1, read on the forward strand.
ACAAGTATATACATTAGAAGTACTTTTGATTATTTACATTATTTACAAGTGCATGGCAGGTGGGATGAGGAGCTTTGGTTGATATCAGTACTTCAGTCATCAACAATTGCATCAACAGAGAAATGTGGACATTGAAACAGTGTAGGTGTGACTTAGTAGGATATGTACAGCCAGCAGAGAACATAGTGAGTTCACATAGCATAAGAACAAGTATATACATTAGAAGTACATTTGATTATTTACATTAGGTTATTTACAATCCGGGGAGATGGGATGCGAATGGAGGAGGGTATTAGTAAAGTGTTGAAGTTGCCTGGAGGTGTTGTGGTGCATCATGTACAGTAGATGGCAGTATTGTCCTGTTTAAGAGTGTCACATGCTGTTTACGGCAGACAAACTGCCTTACGGTAGAGTTATAAGTAAACGTGACTGTTTTTGTTGTGTGTTGTTAGCGCACTGGGAGGACGTTAATGAAACTGCCTAACAATAAACCCACATAAGAAACCAAGAAGTCGCCCTCCATCATTCTAGTTATAACGTCATCGGGCAGGCACGCTCTCAGACACATCACCCAGGTTGTCATGGAGCTAGGGGGGCGTGGCCTCCAGCTCCACCTGAATTACGGGAGAAAATTTGTCCCAGGAGGTTTTTGGGAGAGGTGCTGAATTTTGGGAGTCTCCCGGAAAATCCAGAAGGGTTGGCAAGTATGATTGTACCTATGATGAAAATGACAGACCTCTGTCATCATTTGAAGTGGGACAACTTGCACAATCGCTGGCTGACTAAATACTTTTTTGCCCCACTGTATATATATATATATATATATATAATATATATAAAACACTTTGAAACATATTCTCAAATGTTGACTTCCTGTTTGCCATATTTTTTGTTGACATCTTGTCGTTGTGTCTTGTAGAACTTGTCCAATGAGGAGCAGGTGGTCGTGATTCACGCCAGGACTGTTCTTACTCTGGCAGAGAAGGTACACACTTGTACACACACACACACACACACACAGAGAGAGAGAGAGAGAGCTTGTAATACAGTGAGATAACAGTCGTCCAATGATGTCACTTCCCAGTGGTTGGAGTCCATAGAAGTAACAAAGTCTGCACTGCGACAGAAGATATTGGACATTGAAAGTGAGAAGGTAGAAAGGTCTTCTGGAGATGCTCTTCAATTCATTTGTGTTGCCACGGCTGGAAGTGCAAGAAGTTTCTGGAAGCATGTATCTGATGCTGGAACCTGGGTCTATGGTAGGATTTGTTCAGCAAGCAGAAGGGCTACCTGGACGAAGAGCTGGACTTCAGGAAGCGCGCCATGGATGAAGGTCACAAGGTAAGTTGGACTCGGCAAACCTTCACCATCCCTGCTGCTGCAAGCATCTCCTGATGGACACAGAGGATCCTGGAGCTGGAGGCCATGCTGTGCCAGGTGCTCGGACAGCAGGAGCACCTGGGGATGGACAAGGTGACCAATGCTTGTGTGACGGAGGAGCAGAGGGAGGCTCTCCACAGGGCCATGGACCAATGGAAACGTGCGCTGATGTGCGAGCTGAGGGAGCGAGATGCTCAGATCCTCAAAGACCGAATGGATCTTCTGCAAGTCACGCAACAGGTGAGCAGACATCTCCTCCCAGGCCGGACGCTTTTCTTCCGCAACCTCATGTGTGTCACTCCTAGAGGAACAAAGACTTGGAGCAAGTCCTGGAAGCTCAGAAACGACACATGCAAGAGTTGGAGGAAAAGTTTCTCTTTCTCTTTTTATTCTTCTCTCTGGCCTTCATCCTCTGGTCCTAACGTCCGCTGGTACCTTCTTGTCTTCAAGGTTAGTCTCCTTGTCCTTCTGTGTTAGAAAAGTGGAACATTCCAGTCATATTGTTGTCTTCAAGGTTAGTCTCCTTGTCTTTCTGTGTTAGAAAAGTGGAACATTCCAGTCATATTGTAGTCTTCAAGGTTAGTCTCCTTGTCTTTCTGTGTTAGAAAAGTGGAACATTCCAGTCATATTGTTGTCTTCAAGGTTAGTCTTGTTGTCTTTCTGTGTTAGAAAAGTGGAACATTCCAGTCATATTGTTGTCTTTAAGGTTAGTCTCCTTGTCTTTCTGTGTTAGAAAAGTGGAACATTCCAGTCATATTGTTGTCTTCAAGGTTAGTCTCCTTGTCTTTCTGTGTTAGAAAAGTGGAACATTCCAGTCATATTGTTGTCTTCAAGGTTAGTCTCCTTGTCTTTCTGTGTTAGAAAAGTGGAACATTCCAGTCATATTGTTGTCTTCAAGGTTAGTCTCCTTGTCTTTCTGTGTTAGAAAAGTGGAACATTCCAGTCATATTGTTGTCTTCAAGGTTAGTCTCCTTGTCCTTCTGTGTTAGAAAAGTGGAACATTCCAGTCATATTGTTGTCTTCAAGGTTAGTCTCCTTGTCTTTCTGTGTTAGAAAAGTGGAACATTCCAGTCATATTGTTGTCTTCAAGGTTAGTCTCCTTGTCCTTCTGTGTTAGAAAAGTGGAACATTCCAGTCATATTGTTGTCTTCAAGGTTAGTCTTGTTGTCTTTCTGTGTTAGAAAAGTGGAACATTCCAGTCATATTGTTGTCTTTAAGGTTAGTCTCCTTGTCTTTCTGTGTTAGAAAAGTGGAACATTCCAGTCATATTGTTGTCTTTAAGGTTAGTCTTGTTGTCTTTCTGTGTTAGAAAAGTGGAACATTCCAGTCATATTGTTGTCTTCAAGGTTAGTCTCCTTGTCCTTCTGTGTTAGAAAAGTGGAACATTCCAGTCATATTGTTGTCTTCAAGGTTAGTCTCCTTGTCTTTCTGTGTTAGAAAAGTGGAACATTCCAGTCATATTGTTGTCTTCAAGGTTAGTCTTGTTGTCTTTCTGTGTTAGAAAAGTGGAACATTCCAGTCATATTGTTGTCTTTAAGGTTAGTCTCCTTGTCTTTCTGTGTTAGAAAAGTGGAACATTCCAGTCATATTGTTGTCTTCAAGGTTAGTCTCCTTGTCCTTCTGTGTTAGAAAAGTGGAACATTCCAGTCATATTGTTGTCTTCAAGGTTAGTCTTGTTGTCTTTCTGTGTTAGAAAAGTGGAACATTCCAGTCATATTGTTGTCTTTAAGGTTAGTCTCCTTGTCTTTCTGTGTTAGAAAAGTGGAACATTCCAGTCATATTGTTGTCTTTAAGGTTAGTCTTGTTGTCTTTCTGTGTTAGAAAAGTGGAACATTCCAGTCATATTGTTGTCTTCAAGGTTAGTCTCCTTGTCCTTCTGTGTTAGAAAAGTGGAACATTCCAGTCATATTGTTGTCTTCAAGGTTAGTCTCCTTGTCCTTCTGTGTTAGAAAAGTGGAACATTCCAGTCATATTGTTGTCTTCAAGGTTAGTCTTGTTGTCTTTCTGTGTTAGAAAAGTGGAACATTCCAGTCATATTGTTGTCTTTAAGGTTAGTCTCCTTGTCTTTCTGTGTTAGAAAAGTGGAACATTCCAGTCATATTGTTGTCTTTAAGGTTAGTCTTGTTGTCTTTCTGTGTTAGAAAAGTGGAACATTCCAGTCATATTGTTGTCTTCAAGGTTAGTCTCCTTGTCTTTCTGTGTTAGAAAAGTGGAACATTCCAGTCATATTGTTGTCTTTAAGGTTAGTCTCCTTGTCTTTCTGTGTTAGAAAAGTGGAACATTCCAGTCATATTGTTGTCTTTAAGGTTAGTCTTGTTGTCTTTCTGTGTTAGAAAAGTGGAACATTCCAGTCATATTGTTGTCTTCAAGGTTAGTCTTGTTGTCTTTCTGTGTTAGAAAAGTGGAACATTCCAGTCATATTGTTGTCTTTAAGGTTAGTCTCCTTGTCTTTCTGTGTTAGAAAAGTGGAACATTCCAGTCATATTGTTGTCTTCAAGGTTAGTCTCCTTGTCTTTCTGTGTTAGAAAAGTGGAACATTCCAGTCATATTGTTGTCTTTAAGGTTAGTCTCCTTGTCCTTCTGTGTTAGAAAAGTGGAACATTCCAGTCATATTGTTGTCTTCAAGGTTAGTCTTGTTGTCTTTCTGTGTTAGAAAAGTGGAACATTCCAGTCATATTGTTGTCTTCAAGGTTAGTCTTGTTGTCTTTCTGTGTTAGAAAAGTGGAACATTCCAGTCATATTCTTGTCTTCAAGGTTAGTCTCCTTGTCTTTCTGTGTTAGAAAAGTGGAACATTCCAGTCATATTGTTGTCTTTAAGGTTAGTCTTGTTGTCTTTCTGTGTTAGAAAAGTGGAACATTCCAGTCATATTGTTGTCTTCAAGGTTAGTCTCCTTGTCTTTCTGTGTTAGAAAAGTGGAACATTCCAGTCATATTGTTGTCTTCAAGGTTAGTCTCCTTGTCTTTCTGTGTTAGAAAAGTGGAACATTCCAGTCATATTGTTGTCTTCAAGGTTAGTCTCCTTGTCTTTCTGTGTTAGAAAAGTGGAACATTCCAGTCATATTGTTGTCTTCAAGGTTAGTCTTGTTGTCTTTCTGTGTTAGAAAAGTGGAACATTCCAGTCATATTGTTGTCTTTAAGGTTAGTCTTGTTGTCTTTCTGTGTTAGAAAAGTGGAACAGTCAACAAATGTTTGTGTTCTTCAAAGGTGTTTTGGTTTGTGAAGCCCTTTGAGGTTCTTGTGATGACTCGAGTAAAAGGTGTGAGTGACAGCTGGTGTCACGTTAGCAAGGATGACTTTGAGTTTGTGCTTTTATCTTTCAGCCTGGCTCGTCCCGCAGCTGAACTTTCGGCCAATCAGAAGCCAGCTGACCTCCCAGCTCCCAGAATGCCGAGAGCAGGAGATGATGTGAGGGGACTGCTGTCATGTCACAAGTGCTTGGAAAGGTGCAAATAAAGTGACTCAACGTGCTTGTCAGGCACTTTTTAGACACGGAAAGGGCGTTGTGAACGTCTGCCATCTTGGAAAGGGCGTTGTGAACGTCTGCCATCTTGGAAAGGGCGTTGTGAACGTCTGCCATCTTGGAAAAGGCGTTGTGAACGTCTGCCATCTTGGAAAGGGCGTTGTGAACATCTGCCATCTTGGAAAAGGCGTTGTGAACGTCTGCCATCTTGGAAAGGGCGTTGTGAACGTCTGCCATCTTGGAAAGGGCGTTGTGAACGTCTGCCATCTTGGAAAGGGCGTTGTGAACGTCTGCCATCTTGGAAAGGGCGTTGTGAACGTCTGCCATCTTGGAAAGGGCGTTGTGAACGTCTGCCATCTTGGAAAGGGCGTTGTGAACGTCTGCCATCTTGGAAAGGGCGTTGTGAACGTCTGCCATCTTGGAAAGGTGCTGAGGTGTTGGAACCTTTTGAGTGTGGTTCCAAAGTTTCATTTGCACTTTGCTGCTGCTGGGAAGATTATTCCCGGGTTGTCTGTTCGTGTAGCAGAGATCTTCAACCATTTCCTCAAAAACCAAGAACTTGCTGTAATATTTGGACCCTCTGATTGCCCCTCAGCAGGGTGACACTCTCTTGGCCTATGTACTTGGCCAGCCATGTCCTACGTTGGTGGAAACGCTTTTTTTGACCATCCCCCAACCAAAACTAAATAGTATTATGGAGGTGACTTACACTTGTGGTCAAAAGTGTACATAGACTTGTAAAGGACATGATGTCATGGCTGTCTTCAGTTTCCAATCATTTCTACAACCAGGGCTGGGCAATATATCGATATAAACGATATATCCCAGGTTTGTCTCTGTGCGATATAGACAATGACTATATCGTAATATCCGATTATATGTTCTCACGCAGTTGCTTTTAGCTGCGGGCATTACACTACAGGCGTTTCCCACTCCTTCTCGTCTCTCCTCCTCACAGAGACGGACAACAAGCCCGTCTTCTTACATACGTCACATACTGTCGTGCGTCCAGCGTCATACACTCTCGCCGAGCAGAGAGGTAGCAGCATGGCGAACGTTAGCTGAGGGCATTAAAATACAGGCGTTTCTCTCTCCTCCTCCTCACAGAGACGGACAATCAATCAATCAATCAATGTTTATTTATATAGCCCCAAATCACAAATGTCTCAAAGGACTGCACAAATCATTACGACTACAACATCCTCGGAAGAACCCACAAAAGGGCAAGGAAAACTCACACCCAGTGGGCAGGGAGAATTCACATCCAGTGGGACGCCAGTGACAATGCTGACTATGAGAAACCTTGGAGAGGACCTCAGATGTGGGCAACCCCCCCCCTCTAGGGGACCGAAAGCAATGGATGTCGAGCGGGTCTAACATGATACTGTGAAAGTTCAATCCATAGTGGCTCCAAGATAGCAGCGAGAGTCCCGTCCACAGGAAACCATCTCAAGCGGATCAGCAGCGTAGAGATGTCCCCAACCGATACAGGCGAGCGGTCCATCCTGGGTCCCGACAAGCGGTCCATCCTGGGTCTCGACTCTGGACAGCCAGTACTTCATCCATGGTCATCGGACCGGACCCCCTCCACAAGGGAGGGGGGGACATAGGAGAAAGAAAAGAAGCGGCAGATCAACTGGTCTAAAAAGGAGGTGTATTTAAAGGCTAGAGTATACAGATGAGTTTTAAGATGAGACTTAAATGCTTCTACTGAGGTAGCATCTCGAACTGTTACCGGGAGGGCATTCCAGAGTACTGGAGCCCGAACGGAAAACGCTCTATAGCCCGCAGACTTTTTTTGAGCTCTAGGAATCACTAATAAGCCGGAGTCTTTTGAACGCAGATTTCTTGCCGGGACATACGGTACAATACAATCGGCAAGATAGGCTGGAGCTAGACCGTGTAGTATTTTATACGTAAGTAGTAAAACCTTAAAGTCACATCTTAAGTGCACAGGAAGCCAGTGCAGGTGAGCCAGTATAGGTATATATGTATGTATATATGTATATAAAGGTATATACAGTATAGGTATATATGTATGTATATATGTATATAAAGGTATATACAGTACAGGCGTAATATGATCAAACTTTCTTGTTCTTGTCAAAAGTCTAGCAGCCACATTTTGTACCAACTGTAATCTTTTAATGCTAGACATGGGGAGACCCCAAAATAATACGTTACAGTAATAGAGACGAGACGTAACAAACGCATGGATAATGATCTCGGCGTCTTTAGTGGACAAAATGGAGCGAATTTTAGCGATATTACGGAGATGAAAGAAGGCCGTTTTAGTAACGCTTTTAATGTGTGCCTCAAAGGAGAGAGTTGGGTGGAAGATAATACCCAGATTCTTTACCGTGTCGCCTTGTTTAATTGTTTGGTTGTCAAATGTTAAAGTTGTATTATTAAATAGAGTTCGGTGTCTAGCAGGACCGATAATCAGCATTTCCGTTTTTTTGGCATTAAGTTGCAAAAAGTTAGCGGACATCCATTGTTTAATTTCATTAAGACACGCCTCCAGCTGACTACAGTCCGGCGTGTTGGTCAGCTTTAGGGGCATGTAGAGTTGGGTGTCATCAGCATAACAGTGAAAGCTAATACTGTATTTGCTCTGCTTACATACGTCACATACTGTCGTGCGTCCAGCGTCATACACTCTCGCCGAGCAGAGAGGTAGCAGCATGGCTAACGTTAGCTGAGGGCATTAAAATACAGGCGTTTCTCTCTCTTCCTCCTCACAGAGACGGACAACAAGCCCGTCTTCTTACATATGTCACATACTGTCACGCGTCTAGCGTCATACACTCTCGCCGAGCAGAGAGGTAGCAGCATGGCTAACGTTAGCTGAGGGCATTAAAATACAGGCGTTTCTCTCTCTTCCTCCTCACAGAGACGGACAACAAGCCCGCCTTCTTACATATGTCACATACTGTCACGCGTCTAGCGTCATACACTCTCGCCGAGCAGAGAGGTAGCAGCATGGCGTACGTTAGCTGAGAGCATTAAAATACAGGCGTTTCTCTCTCTTCCTCCTCACAGAGACGGACAACAAGCCCGCCTTCTTACATATGTCACATACTGTCACGCGTCCAGCGTCATACACTCTCGCCAAGCAGAGAGGTAGCAGCATGGCGAACGTTAGCTGAGGGCATTACACTACAGGCGTTTCTCTCTCCTCCTCCTCCAGAGACGGACAACAAGCCCGCCTTCTTACATACTGTATGTCACATACTGTCACGCGTCCAGCGTCATACACTCTCGCCGAGCAGAGAGGTAGCAGCATGGCTAACGTTAGCTGAGGGCATTAAAATACAGGCGTTTCTCTCTCCTCCTCCTCACAGAGACGGACAACAAGCCCGTCTTCTTACATATGTCACATACTGTCACGCGTCCAGCGTCATACACTCTCGCCAAGCAGAGAGGTAGCAGCATGGCGAACGTTAGCTGAGGGCATTACACTACAGGCGTTTCTCTCTCCTCCTCCTCCAGAGACGGACAACAAGCCCGCCTTCTTACATACTGTATGTCACATACTGTCACGCGTCCAGCGTCATACACTCTCGCCGAGCAGAGAGGTAGCAGCATGGCTAACGTTAGCTGAGGGCATTAAAATACAGGCGTTTCTCTCTCCTCCTCCTCACAGAGACGGACAACAAGCCCGTCTTCTTACATATGTCACATACTGTCACGCGTCTAGCGTCATACACTCTCGCCGAGCAGAGAGGTAGCAGCATGGCGAACGTTAGCTGAGAGCATTAAAATACAGGCGTTTCTCTCTCCTCCTCCTCACAGAGACGGACAACAAGCCCGTCTTCTTACATATGTCACATACTGTCACGCGTCCAGCGTCATACACTCTCGCCGAGCAGAGAGGTAGCAGCATGGCGAATGTTAGCTGAGGGCATTAAAATACAGGCGTTTCTCTCTCCTCCTCCTCACAGAGACGGACAACAAGCCCGTCTTCTTACATATGTCACATACTGTCACGCGTCCAGCGTCATACACTCTCGCCGAGCAGAGAGGTAGCAGCATGGCGTACATTAGCTGAGAGCATTAAAATACAGGCGTTTCTCTCTCCTCCTCACAGAGACGGACAACAAGCCCGCCTTCTTACATACGTCACATACTGTCACGCGTCCAGCGTCATACACTCTCGCCGAGCAGAGAGGTAGCAGCATGGCGTACGTTAGCTGAGAGCATTAAAATACAGGCGTTTCTCTCTCTTCCTCCTCACAGAGACGGACAACAAGCCCGCCTTCTTACATACGTCACATACTGTCACGCGTCCAGCGTCATACACTCTCGCCGAGCAGAGAGGTAGCAGCATGGCTAACGTTAGCTGAGGGCATTAAAATACAGGCGTTTCTCTCTCCTCCTCCTCACAGAGACGGACAACAAGCCCGTCTTCTTACATATGTCACATACTGTCACGCGTCCAGCGTCATACACTCTCGCCGAGCAGAGAGGTAGCAGCATGGCGAACGTTAGCTGAGGGCATTAAAATACAGGCGTTTCTCTCTCCTCCTCCTCACAGAGACGGACAACAAGCCCGTCTTCTTACATATGTCACATACTGTCGTGCGTCCAGCGTCATACACTCTCGCCGAGCAGAGAGGTAGCAGCATGGCGAACGTTAGCTGAGAGCATTAAAATACAGGCGTTTCTCTCTCCTCCTCCTCACAGAGACGGACAACAAGCCCGTCTTCTTACATATGTCACATACTGTCACGCGTCCAGCGTCATACACTCTCGCCGAGCAGAGAGGTAGCAGCATGGCGAATGTTAGCTGAGGGCATTAAAATACAGGCGTTTCTCTCTCCTCCTCCTCACAGAGACGGACAACAAGCCCGTCTTCTTACATATGTCACATACTGTCACGCGTCCAGCGTCATACACTCTCGCCGAGCAGAGAGGTAGCAGCATGGCGTACATTAGCTGAGAGCATTAAAATACAGGCGTTTCTCTCTCCTCCTCACAGAGACGGACAACAAGCCCGCCTTCTTACATACGTCACATACTGTCACGCGTCCAGCGTCATACACTCTCGCCGAGCAGAGAGGTAGCAGCATGGCGTACGTTAGCTGAGAGCATTAAAATACAGGCGTTTCTCTCTCTTCCTCCTCACAGAGACGGACAACAAGCCCGCCTTCTTACATACGTCACATACTGTCACGCGTCCAGCGTCATACACTCTCGCCGAGCAGAGAGGTAGCAGCATGGCTAACGTTAGCTGAGGGCATTAAAATACAGGCGTTTCTCTCTCCTCCTCCTCACAGAGACGGACAACAAGCCCGTCTTCTTACATATGTCACATACTGTCACGCGTCCAGCGTCATACACTCTCGCCGAGCAGAGAGGTAGCAGCATGGCGAACGTTAGCTGAGAGGTTGTACAAGCAGAGCGGAGCGGAGCTTGTGACAATACAAGAGAGAGATGGTGTGAAACTGGTCACAAATGGAGGAAGAAGGATAAATGCCCAAAATAAAGAGCAGGCGATCCATCATCTGGCGCTGGTTTGGCTTCAAGTGGGAAGATATTCAGCAGACCACAGCAACATGCAAAGTATGCAGCAGAAGTGTTACTACAAAAGGTAGCAACACTATTGATTTGTTATTTCATTTAAAAAATCAACCGCGAGAAAATGAAGAGTATTTAATAAATACAATTTTGTTCAATTGACTTAGTTGTGATTTCCCTCTCTGCATGAAAGTTTCAAAGTAGCATATATGAAGGTAGCATGAAGAAGAATGTTTGAATGTAGACACATAGAATCATCACACTGCTGGCATTATATGCATCAAGTCTTCATTCAAGGCAAAATATCGTAATATATTTTTTGTGATGTAGTGGTTGGAGCACATACTTGTTGATCACCTGCAATGAGGTGGCGACTTGTCCAGGGTGCACCCCGCCTTCCGCCCGATTGCAGCTGAGAGAGGCTCCAGCAACCCCCGTGACCCCAAAAGGAACAAGCGGTAGAAATGGATGGATGAATGAATGGAGTTGTTGCTCACAAAAAACATGAATGAAGTTTGCTTCTTTTATGGATTTATTCTGTCTCTACTGAAAATGAGCTGGGTCAAAAGTATACATACAGCAATGTTCATATTTGCTTACATGTCCCTTGGCAAGTTTACCTGCAATAAGGTGCTTTTGGTAACCATCCACAAGCTTCTGTGCACATTTTTCACCCAAAAATTGCTGCAGTTCCGCTAAATGTGTTGCTTTTCTGACATGGACTTGTTTCTTCAGCATTGTCCACACCTTTAAGTCGACTTTGGGAAGGCCATTCTAAAACCTTCATTCTAGCCTGATTTAGCCATTCCTTGACCACTTTTGAGGTGTCTTTGGGGTCATTGTCCTGTTGGAACACCCAACTGTGCCCAATACCCAACCTCCCCCCTGATAATTTGAGCTTGTCCTGAAGAATTTGGACCTAATCCTTCTTTTTCATTGTCCCATTTAAAGCAGCAGTTCCCTTGGCAGAAAAACAGGCCCAGAGCATAATACTACCACCACCATGCTTGACGGTAGGCTCGGTGTTCCTGGGATTAAAGGCCTCACCTCATATTGCTGGGTATTGTGGCCAAACAGCTCCATTTTGTTTCATCTGACCACAGAACTTTCTTCCAGAAGGTCTTACCTTTGTCCATGTGATCAGCAGCAAACTTTGGAGGAGCCTTAAGGTGTGGCTTCTGGAGCAAGGGCCTCCTGCTGGCATGGTAGCCTCTCAGTCCAGGGCCATGCTTGACTGTGGACACTGACACCTGTGTTCCAGCAGCTTCCAATTCATTGCACACCTGCTTTTTCATGCTTCTCGATTGACTCTTGATCATCCTGACCAATTTTCTCTCTGCAGCAAGTGATAGCTGTTGTTTTCTTCCTAATCATAACAGTGACAGAACTGTGCCATGAACTTCATACTTACCAACAAGTGTTAGCACATTTGCTCTTGGGAACTTCAGCTGCTTTGAAATGGCTCCAAGTGACTTGTTTTTTTTTTCAGATCTGTGCTGACTTCCTTTGACTTTCCCATTGTGGCGTCTGTAAGCCAGTCTAATGACTAATGACTGCATCACATGAGCCACATTTCAATGTGCTGAGAGAAGTCAACAATCACAATCACTCACATGGAGTGAAGAGGCCAGGAAGCTACTTTGATTTCATTCTCACTTTTCTACATCACCAACATTGATCATCTATGTTACTCTATGTATACTTTTGACCCAGCTCACATTTCCAGTAGAGCCAGAATAAATTCATAAAAGCAGCAAACTTCATGAATCATTTTTGTGAGCAACAAGTATGTGCTCCAATCACGACATCACAAAAAGTAAGAGTTGTAGAAATGATTGGAAAGTCAGGACAGCCATGACATCATGTTCTTTACAAGTGTACCTAGACTTTTGCCCACCACTGTACTTTGTCACCTTTTTTGGTCTTCCACCAACACCAACTACCGGTAACTCTCTAGTACAATGACTTAGTCACTTTTATCGATCCTCCCCAACACCAAGTCTCTAGTACAATGACTTAGTCACTTTTATCGATCCTCCCCAACACCAAGTCTCTAGTACAATGACTTAGTCACTTTTATCGATCCTCCCCAACACCAAGTCTCTAGTACAATGACTTAGTCACTTTTATCGATCCTCCCCAACACCAAGTCTCTAGTACAATGACTTAGTCACTTTTATCGATCCTCCCCAACACCAAGTCTCTAGTACAATGACTTAGTCACTTTTATCGATCCTCCCCAACACCACCCTTCTAGTACAATGACTTAGTCACTTTTATCGATCCTCCCCAACACCAAGTCTCTAGTACAATGACTTAGTCACTTTTATCGATCCTCCCCAACACCAAGTCTCTAGTACAATGACTTAGTCACTTTTATCGACCCTCCCCAACACCAAGTCTCTAGTACAATGACTTAGTCACTTTTATCGACCCTCCCCAACACCAAGTCTCTAGTACAATGACTTAGTCACTTTTATCGATCCTCCCCAACACCAAGTCTCTAGTACAATGACTTAGTCACTTTTATCGATCCTCCCCAACACCAAGTCTCTAGTACATTGACTTAGTCACTCTTGCGTGAATATTTATCAGGTTTTAGTTTGAGTAAGTTGGCCAAGAAAGCCATGAGCTGGGGGTCCATGGACGTGATGAGCAGGGACCCTTTGTGTTGATTGGTGCTCCAAAGTCACATGACATCCACCATTGAAAAGGTCATCTGATGAAGTTTGTTCCACATGTTTTATTTCCACTAATGATTTGGACTCCGGTTATTGGGTCAAATGCCAGGATGTGTACATAACAGTTATCATGTATTATTTCTCTTACTTCAGATGGAAACGTGACATTCTTTAGATGCCAAAAAGTATATATAAAAAGTACTAAACATATCACATGATGATAATAATAAACCCAAACTTGGTATTTTTTTACAACTGTTACTTTCTTTTTAGCGAGTACGACACTGAACTTTGGTACTTGAAGGTACATGTTCAGCATGAAGGATTGAATACTTTCAATAGGAACAATTCAACATTGAAAATATATAAGAGACTAATTATTGAATATTAAGAATATATGAATGAGTAAATATTCAATATTAAGACTATATGAACAATTACACTTTGAATATTAAGAATGTATGATGGATTTAACATTAAATATTAAAACTATATGAACGGTTAAACCGAATTTGAAAGATGATGGTCAGCATTCACTGCTCCACTATGTACCTTGGACTATGGTCCACTGCTCCACTATGTACCCTGGACTATGGTCCACTGCTCCACTATGTACCCTGGACTATGGTCCACTGCTCCACTATGTACCCTGGACTATGGTCCACTGCTCCACTATGTACCCTGGACTATGGTCCACTGCTCCACTATGTACCCTGGACTATGGTCCACTGCTCCACTATGTACCTTGGACTATGGTCCACTGCTCCACTATGTACCCTGGACTATGGTCCACTGCTCCAATATGTACCTTGGACTATGGTCCACTGCTCCACTATGTACCCTGGACTATGGTCCACTGCTCCACTATGTACCCTGGACTATGGTCCACTGCTCCACTATGTACCTTGGACTATGGTCCACTGCTCCACTATGTACCTTGGAATATGGTCCACTGTTCCAATATGTACCCTGGACTATGGTCCACTGCTCCACTATGTACCCTGGACTATGGTCCACTGCTCCACTATGTACCCTGGACTATGGTCCACTGCTCCACTATGTACCTTGGACTATGGTCCACTGCTCCAATATGTACCCTGGACTATGGTCCACTGCTCCACTATGTACCTTGGACTATGGTCCACTGCTCCACTATGTACCCTGGACTATGGTCCACTGCTCCACTATGTACCTTGGACTATGGTCCACTGCTCCACTATGTACCCTGGACTATGGTCCACTGCTCCACTATGTACCCTGGACTATGGTCCACTGCTCCACTATGTACCTTGGACTATGGTCCACTGCTCCAATATGTACCCTGGACTATGGTCCACTGCTCCACTATGTACCCTGGACTATGGTCCACTGCTCCACTATGTACCCTGGACTATGGTCCACTGCTCCACTATGTACCCTGGACTATGGTCCACTGCTCCAATATGTACCTTGGACTATGGTCCACTGCTCCAATATGTACCCTGGACTATGGTCCACTGCTCCACTATGTACCCTGGACTATGGTCCACTGCTCCACTATGTACCCTGGACTATGGTCCACTGCTCCACTATGTACCCTGGACTATGGTCCACTGCTCCACTATGTACCTTGGACTATGGTCCACTGCTCCACTATGTACCCTGGACTATGGTCCACTGCTCCACTATGTACCCTGGACTATGGTCCACTGCTCCACTATGTACCCTGGACTATGGTCCACTGCTCCACTATGTGTCCTGAACTATGGTCCACTGCTCCACTATGTACCCTGGACTATGGTCCACTGCTCCACTATGTACCCTGGACTATGGTCCACTGCTCCACTATGTACCCTGGACTATGGTCCACTGCTCCAATATGTACCCTGGACTATGGTCCACTGCTCCACTATGTACCTTGGACTATGGTCCACTGCTCCACTATGTACCCTGGACTATGGTCCACTGCTCCAATATGTACCCTG
>NC_084627.1:5802234-5829734 GCF_033978795.1 Nerophis ophidion
TAGACTGTTACATCCACAGCGCATTGGACTGTTACATCCACAGCGCATTAGACTGTTACATCTGCAGCACATCAGACTGTTACATCTGCAGCGCATTGGACTGTTACATCCACAGCACATTAGACTGTTACATCCACAGCGCATTAGACTGTTACATCCACAGTGCATTAGACTGTTACATCCACAGTGCATTAGACTGTTACATCTGCAGCGCATTGGACTGTTACATCCACAGCACATTAGACTGTTATATCCACAGCGCATTAGACTGTTACATCCACAGTGCATTAGACTGTTACATCCACAGCACATTAGACTGTTACATCCACAGCGCATTAGACTGTTACATCCACAGCACATTAGACTGTTACATCCACAGCGCATTAGACTGTTACATCTGCAGCGCATTAGACTGTTACATCTGCAGCGCATTGGACTGTTACATCCACAGCGCATTAGACTGTTACATCCACAGTGCATTAGACTGTTACATCCACAGTGCATTAGACTGTTACATCCGCAGTGCATTAGACTGTTACATCCGCAGTGCATTATACTGTTACATCCACAGTGCATTAGACTGTTATATCCACAGTGCAATAGACTGTTACATCCACAGTGCATTAGATTGTTACATCCACAGCGCATTAGACTGTTACATCCACAGCGCATTAGACTGTTACATCCACAGCACATTAGACTGTTACATCCACAGCGCATTAGACTGTTACATCTGCAGCGCATTAGACTGTTACATCTGCAGCGCATTGGACTGTTACATCCACAGCGCATTAGACTGTTACATCCACAGTGCATTAGACTGTTACATCCACAGTGCATTAGACTGTTACATCCGCAGTGCATTAGACTGTTACATCCGCAGTGCATTATACTGTTACATCCACAGTGCATTAGACTGTTATATCCACAGTGCAATAGACTGTTACATCCACAGTGCATTAGACTGTTACATCCACAGTGCATTAGACTGTTACATCCACAGCACATTAGACTGTTACATCCACAGCGCATTAGACTGTTACATCTGCAGCGCATTAGACTGTTACATCTGCAGCGCATTGGACTGTTACATCCACAGCGCATTAGACTGTTACATCCACAGTGCATTAGACTGTTACATCCACAGTGCATTAGACTGTTACATCCGCAGTGCATTAGACTGTTACATCCGCAGTGCATTATACTGTTACATCCACAGTGCATTAGACTGTTATATCCACAGTGCAATAGACTGTTACATCCACAGTGCATTAGACTGTTACATCCACAGTGCATTAGACTGTTACATCCACAGCACATTAGACTGTTACATCCACAGCGCATTAGACTGTTACATCTGCAGCGCATTAGACTGTTACATCTGCAGCGCATTGGACTGTTACATCCACAGCGCATTAGACTGTTACATCCACAGTGCATTAGACTGTTACATCCACAGTGCATTAGACTGTTACATCCACAGTGCATTAGACTGTTACATCCGCAGTGCATTAGACTGTTACATCCGCAGTGCGTTATACTGTTACATCCACAGTGCATTAGACTGTTATATCCACAGTGCAATAGACTGTTACATCCACAGTGCATTAGATTGTTACATCCACAGTGCATTAGACTGTTACATCCACAGTGCATTAGACTGTTATATCCACAGTGCAATAGACTGTTACATCCACAGTGCATTAGACTGTTACATCCACAGTGCATTAGACTGTTACATCCACAGTGCATTAGACTGTTACATCCACAGTGCAATAGACTGTTACATCCCCAGTGCAATAGACTTTACTCAGTGTGCAGTTTGACACAAAAGTGTTTTATTTGCACATCATGTACTCTTTAAATGTAATTAAATGATCACCATTTGTATTACTGTAATCTTTGCTAGAATGTGTGTGTGTGTGTGTGTGTGTGTGTGTGTGTGTGTGTGTGTGTGTGTGTGTGTGTGTGTGTGTGTGTGTGTGTGTGTGTGTGTGGGCGATCACTGGAGAGGAGTATGATTGTCCTCCTGTTGGTGGGATTGCCTTCAGGAGAAGACCTGTGCGTGGAATCTTTTCAAGTGGGGAGACTGGTGCACAGACCGCCACCAAACTGTCCTTGGCAAAGAAAAGGCCAGGGTCCAATGGCATGTAGACCAAGACAATTGGGGCCCATTTTGCTGCAGCCTTCCTCCGCCTTTGTGACCGTTGTGGAGCTTCTCTGCAACCATCATCCGCCCACTCTGCCGTTGAGGTCTTTTACGAGGAGAGAGACGCGCAGACTCCAAGGTGACTTCTTGGCTGTGGGGAGCTGTATGAGATGGCAAGGGAAACCCAGGACCACCGGCACCTCCTCACAGCTGCAGGAGGCTGCCGGAGCTCCAGTCTGTCAGAGGACCGCCTATGGTGGGCCTACCAGCACTTGCTTTTCTCTCAGGGTGTGCTCCCCTAGCCTTTTGTCTTCCCGGACTAACCCAAAAGGCGGTGGGGCAGAGGTTGGGTGATGCCAGGGCGTGTCCACAAAGTGGGTCTGCACATAACGCCTCTGTGGACCACTGCAGCTCCCACATCCCCTGCCACGTTTGCCTTAGTTAGCGTGTGTGGCCCCCTGGAGGCCTGACAGGAGTGTTGGAGGAGGAGAGGCTGTGTTCTGGCAGCAGAAGACTGACGCACCATGCTGCTTCTCCGTGCACGCCAAGGGCAAGCCAGTGGCAGGGTCTGTAAGCCAGAGGTGAGCAAGCAGGTGGCAAGTAGACTTGCAACCTTCCCTCTAACTACATCACAACACCCTGTATGCTGAATATTCCCTCTAACTACATCACAACACCCTGTAGGCTGAATATTCCCTCTAACTACATCACAACACCCTGTAGGCTGAATATTCCCTCTAACTACATCACAACACCCTGTATGCTGAATATTCCCTCTAACTACATCACAACACCCTGTAGGCTGAATATTCCCTCTAACTACATCACAACACCCTGTATGCTGAATATTCCCTCTAACTACATCACAACACCCTGTAGGCTGAATATTCCCTCTAACTACATCACAACACCCTGTAGGCTGAATATTCCCTCTAACTACATCACAACACCCTGTATGCTGAATATTCCCTCTAACTACATCACAACACCCTGTAGGCTGAATATTCCCTCTAACTACATCACAACACCCTGTAAGCTGAATATTCCCTCTAACTACATCACAACACCCTGTAGGCTGAATATTCCCTCTAACTACATCACAACACCCTGTATGCTGAATATTCCCTCTAACTACATCACAACACCCTGTAAGCTGAATATTCCCTCTAACTACATCACAACACCCTGTAGGCTGCCCCCCCCCACACACCCATATCTATACTTACATACACACACACACATATACATATATACATACACACACACACATATATATACTTACATACACACACACCCATATATATATATACTTACATACACACACACATATACATATATACATACACACACACCCATATATATACTTACATACACACACACACATATATATACTTACATACGCACACACCCATATATATACTTACATACACACACACACACATATATATATACATACACACACACACATATACATATATACATACACACACACCCATATATATACTTACATACACACACACACACATATATATATACTTACATACGCACACACCCATATATATACTTACATACACACACACACACATATATATATATACATACACGCACACACATATACATATATACATACACACACACCCATATATATACTTACATACACACACATATATATATATACATACACACACACACATATACATATATACATACACACACACCCATATATATACTTACATACACACACACACATATATATACTTACATACACACACACACCCATATATATACTTACATACACACACACACACACATATATATACTTACATACGCACACACCCATATATATACTTACATACACACACACACCCATATATATACTTACATACACACACACACCCATATATATACTTACATACACACACACACACATACATATACTTACATACGCACACACCCATATATATACTTACATACACACACACACACATATATATACTTACATACACACACACCCATATATATACTTACATACACACACACACACATATATATACTTACATACACACACACCCATATATATACTTACATACACACACACATATACATATATACACACATACATACATACATTGATGTTTCCGACATTCACTACAGCGCTAAAAGAAGGCCAACTAGAAACAAAGGAAGCCTACAAATGTAATATTCTTGATAAGTAACATTCAGTCCTCCACCTGAATATTATTTTTGCATTGTAATGATCCATGTCTTGTATATTTGACTACAACTATCGAGTCTTTCTGTCATCAGTGATAGTAAACTGCTACTTAAAACACATTAGCTTTACTTTATTGCAACTTTGAATTCAAACAAGCTCTGTGAATTTTGCTTGTAATAATAATAATAATAATGGATTAGATTCATATCGCGCTTTTCTATTGTTGGATATTCAAAGGTGCTCACAGAGAAGTGGGAAGCCATCATTCATTCACACGATGGTGGTGGTAAGCTACATCAGTAGCCACAGCTGCCCTGGGGTAGACTGGCGGAAGCGTGGCTGCCAGTTTGCACCTACGGCCCCTCCGACCACCACCTGTCATTCATTCATCATTCATTCACCGGTGTGAGTGGCACCGGGGGCAAAGGGTGAAGTGTCCTGCCCAAGGACACAACGGCAGCGACTTTGATGGCAATAGGTGGGAAGCGAACCTGCAACCCTCAGGTTTTTGGCACGGCCGCTCTACCCACTACGCCATGCCGCCCCATTGTAAAATAAGTTGTTACAGTCCTGATCTTCTAAATACACTGGAAGACCAGGTTTGAATACAATCTACATTTAGTGGTCAATTGTAGGGAATATGTACTGTACTGTGCAATCTACTAATAAACGTTTCAATCATTCAACCAATTATCATTACCTTTGCTTTTTGAGTAACGACAACTATTTGGACTTCTTTCTTGCTTTGACAAAATCCATTCATTCACCAATAAGTCATCTGCTGTCATTGGTGTTATTTTCTTCCAACTTTGGCATATCTCTGTGTTGTGGCACTGTGCTCTTATTGTGAAGCGATATCCTGTAACTTCCGGTTTCCGGAGTCGTAAAGTCACGTGACGTTCAGTTTTGGTCGCTTGCGGTGTTAAATGTTTTATAAACGCTGCTTGTCAGTATTGATCATGTTCCTTCCTCATAACAGAACATGTAATATTACACACCTAATCACCACATGAAATACATAATGCATGTTTTCCTTTTTTCCATGCTTTTACTTTGTAGTTTTGCTTTGTTTCGATAGTTTCGATGTTTTTTTAATTATTATTATTGTCACCTTTGACTTTTTTTATTGAACAACAAACATATCCTCCATGTATATAAAAGTCAAGGCAATTTCAACAATTTACAGATCAAGTTTCGACACGAAAGCGTGACCCGGAAACGAAAAGAAAAGACTTCCGGGAAAGACTGCCGCTCGTTCGCTCGCTGACCTCGTCGTGTTCTTCTGCGAACTTTATACGAAGTGAAAAGGGAATAAAGTTCAGTGAGCATTGTTAGCGTCACGACATGGGCGTGCACGCGCAACTGGCCGCCGTCATGGAGTCGCTCGTGCACGCCGCCGTCTCTCAGCTCCGGAAGCTGGAAGAGGAAGCAAAAGAATCCGAAAAGGAAGAGGAGCGGGGACAGAAGGTGGTGAGTCCGTGTCGTCTTCTCTTCTTTGCACTGTTTAGACCTGAGGTCACCTGTCTTGTGTCTCAGGTCACCTGCCTTGTGTCTCAGGTCACCTGCCTTGTGTCTCAGGTCACCTGCCTTGTGTCTCAGGTCACCTGCCTTGTGTCTCAGGTCACCTGCCTTGTGTCTCAGGTCACCTGCCTTGTGTCTCAGGTCACCTGCCTTGTGTCTCAGGTCACCTGCCTTGTGTCTCAGGTCACCTGCCTTGTGTCTCAGGTCACCTGTCTTGTGTCTCAGGTCACCTGTCTTGTGTCTCAGGTCACCTGCCTTGTGTCTCAGGTCACCTGTCTTGTGTCTCAGGTCACCTGCCTTGTGTCTCAGGTCACCTGCCTTGTGTCTCAGGTCACCTGTGTTGTGTCTCAGGTGTGCTTCGCCGCCGTCATGGAGACTCTGGCCAATGAGGCGCTTGGGAGGATGGTCAACATTGTGGATGTCCACCTGTCGGAGGCGGAGTCCAAGCTGCGCTTTGTCAGCATGCTCCACCAAAATGGCGTCGGTAAGCCCCGCCCAGAGGGCAAAAGTGGCGGTGAGGTGCCAGCTAAGACGTTGTTGTGTGCACAGAGGCGGAGCATTCGTACAGCGCCCCTGCAGCCGGTCAGGACGCCTCGCCGCTCGCTCAGGTGAGACCGCAGCCTCGGCTGCCAGTTGAGCCGCTTTATTGACGTCACCGCCGTGCAGGAGGAACTTGGTCACGCAGAAACGCCGTTGATCCTGGCTGTCACCATCGAAGACCCTGCCGCCATCGCCGAGCGTGAGAGCCCGGTAACGCCGCTGCCGCCTTGGAACCCTCGGCTAATTTTCTCCATCTCCTCGCAGGCGTTGAGGCGAGCTCGGACTCGGAGGAGTCGCCGCAGGAGGGTGGCAGGAAGTCGATCACGACTCGGGGCGGCGGGCAGCAGCACGTGTGCCGGCAGTGCGGGAAATGTTTCGCCAAAGCGGCGCAGCTCAAGACGCACGCCGTGGTGCACACGGGTGAGAAGGCCTTCGCCTGCGACCTCTGCGGCCGGCGCTTCACCCTCAGACAGAACTTGCGGCGACACGCCCACAGCCACACGGGCAGGAAGTTCTTCACGTGCGGCGTGTGCGGCAAAGGCTTCACGCGCGCCGTCACGCTCAGGACGCACCAGCTGATCCACACGGGACAGAAGCCCCTCAAGTGCCAGCACTGCCACAAAAGCTTCCGCCACGCCGTCAACCTGAAGAACCACCTGAGGGTGCACAGCGACGCCCGGCCCTTCGCCTGCGACGTCTGCGGCAAGACCTTCCGCCAGGCCTTCAACCTGAAGATCCACGGCCGCGTCCACACCGGCGAGCGGCCGTATTGCTGCCGGCTGTGCGGCAAGACCTTCAGCCAGCAGAGCAGCCTGAACACGCACGGCCGCACGCACTCCTCCGAGCGACCCTTCGCCTGCGCCTCCTGCGACAAGAGCTTCAACAACGCCAACAGCCTCAAGCTGCACGTGCGCGTGCACACCGGCGAGAAGCCCTACGCCTGCGACCTGTGTGCCAAGACCTTCAGCCAGGGCAGCCATCTTCGCACTCACAAGAGCCACCTGCACGCCGGCGGCAAGCGCTACATCTGCGACAAGTGCGGCAAGCGCTACGCCGACCCACGCAACTTGAAAATGCACAAGTGCGGCTACGCCTGACTGCGTGCGCCTCGCCCGGGGCCTTTGGGAGGAGTCTTGGATGGATGCTGCCAGGGCCCGGATGGACTTTGGGAGGAGTTACATATACTGTAATATTGTATATATCATATAAAAATATAATGTATCAATATATATTATATACTGTATATGCAAATATTACATATACAGCATGTCATATTTTATATCATTGGTATATGGTACATTTTTGGTCTACTTTATACCCACATCATCTTTTCCATCCTTACTCTTTCCATCCGTTGTAAGTCAGCTACTATGTGGAATAATTTCCCTTGTGGATCACTGCAGTTTGTCTAAGTCTCAGTGGGACTAATAAAGTGTACTTTGTGGCTAAAAAGGTGTGATGTTTGGTGAAAGAGGAACTACTAAAGTGTACTTTGTGGCTAAAAAGGTGTGATGTTTGGTGAAAGTGGGACTACTAAAGTGTACTTTGTGGCTAAAAAGGTGTGATGTTTGGTGAAAGTGGGACTACTAAAGTGTACTTTGTGGCTAAAAAGGTGTGATGTTTGGTGAAAGTGGGACTACTAAAGTGTACTTTGTGGCTAAAAAGGTGTGATGTTTGGTGAAAGTGGGACTACTAAAGTGTACTTTGTGGCTAAAAAGGTGTGATGTTTGGTGAAAGTGGGACTACTAAAGTGTACTTTGTGGCTAAAAAGGTGTGATGTTTGGTGACTGTGTGAAAGTGGGACTACTAAAGTGTACTTTGTGGCTAAAAAGGTGTGATGTTTGGTGACTGTGTGAAAGTGGGACTACTAAAGAGTACTTTGTGGCTAAAAAGGTGTGATGTTTGGTGAAAGTGGGACTACTAAAGTGTACTTTGTGGCTAAAAAGGTGTGATGTTTGGTGAAAGTGGGACTACTAAAGTGTACTTTGTGGCTAAAAAGGTGTGATGTTTGGTGACTGTGTGAAAGTGGGACTACTAAAGTGTACTTTGTGGCTAAAAAGGTGTGATGTTTGGTGAAGGTTTGTGCAGCCCTTTGAGACACTAGTGATTTAGGGCTATATAAGTAAACATTGATTGATTGATTGATTGATTGAAAGTGTGAGAGAGGCGCGTCGATGCACTTTGCCCTCCGTCCGCTGGTGGCGCTGCAGTCCGTGCTGCTTTCCTGTACTTCCGGGTCAGCGCTCGGGACCCCGCGTGTAAAGTCTTGTCTTCTCTTCTCTTGTCTTCTCTTGTCTTCTCGCGACTTTTAAAGACATCAGAATGGCGCCAGTGAGTCCAACTTTCTCATTAAGCAGACTTTGTGCATCAACTGTGATGATCTTGTGTTTACTTGGTGTGGATATGTTTCCTGGTCTTCATCTTGCTCCGTGACTTCATGTTGCTTACAAAGTCTATTTATATACTGACTTTTACAACAATTGTACTGATATAGTGAGTTGTATGATGTTTGTAGAACAATTGTTTTGATATAGTGAGATGTATGATGTTTGTAGAACAACTGTTTTGATATAGTGAGTTGTATGATGTTTGTAGAACAACTGTTTTGATATAGTGAGATGTATGATGTTTGTAGAACAACTGTTTTGATATAGTGAGTTGTATGATGTTTGTAGAACAACTGTTTTGATATAGTGAGATGTATGATGTTTGTAGAACAACTGTTTTGATATAGTGAGTTGTATGATGTTTGTAGAACAATTGTTTTGATATAGTGAGATGTATGATGTTTGTAGAACAAAGCTAGCTCGCTCTGGTTTGTGTCGATGTGCGAGTAAAAGGATAATAAAGGTCTGCGTGACTAAATGGTGTAAATACATTGAAATGTCAAAGTTAGTGCTCATTAGTTCACAAGAAATAGTTTGTAAGACGCTGCAAAGGAACCTCATGATAAACAGGCCTAGTTTACTGGCCAAACAAGCTAACGATAGCTAGCTTCAATGCTAAGATGAAAACAAGAGACATTAAGGTCTTTCCCGAATCCAAAGGACACTGCCCCTTGTGAACACATGACTGTCCCAGTGAATAGAATATGTCATTGTGAACTACGAGCTTCATTCTCAGTGATCCAGATTTGAAGTAATATCTATTAATGTTTATCAATCAATGTTTATTCATATAGCCCTAAATCACCAGTGTCTCAAAGGGCTGCACAAACCACAACGACAATATGACAACAGGAAGTGACGTCTCTTTATCTTTAAGAAGAATGCAACTTTTCCGGCAGCAGATCATCATTTTAACACTCCCAATAGGAGTAATATGGCCCTTGGGGAGCCAGAACAATATAGTTCTCTAACATATTTCTCCCGGCAAGGCTTCATGTGTGCTTCTCTTCCTGTCCTCGGCTCGCGTCGCAGCCTCGCTCCAAGAAGCGGCGGCCGACCTTTCGGCGTCTGCTGAAAACCAGCAGCGTGAAGCTGGACAACAAGATGAAGAACCGGCAGATGAAGCAGCAGAGCTCGGCTAATAAGCAGCGGAAAGAGCAGAAGAAGATGCGACGGGCGCTGAAAGGCTCCGCCCACAGCATGCCCCGCCCACTAGAGACTTACGTGAAGAGAGCAGGTAAAAAGGTGCTTGTGGTAGCTGCAAAGCCTTGTGTCATGTGACTTGTGTGACAGAGGAAGAGGAGGACTTCCTGGAGAGTCTTCCCACCGACATGATGGACGACAGCGACCTGCAGCAGATGACCTCCTTCCTCGGACGGGACTTGTCGTCATGGTAACTGCACACGCCACCTGTACCTGCCAGTCTGAGGCTCACCTTTTGTACGTCACAGCGCCCCGGTGCACGGCGCCAAGAAGCGAAGGTCGGACGTCCTTCCCAGTTATGAGAAGGTTCCCAGGAAGATGAGTCGTGTCCAAGAGAAGGAAGTAGTCCACCTGCTTCCTATCAAGGACAAGACCGGGGTCATCCCACAGAGTCTGGAACGAGGTGACATCTCACCTGTTGTGTTGTTGTCAACCACAGCGTGGATGTAACATCAATGTACACACACACAACACATGGATGTAACATCAATGTACACACACAACACATGGATGTAGCGTCAATGTACACACACACAACACATGGATGTAACATCATTGTACACACAACACATGGATGTAACATCAATGTACACACACACAACACATGGATGTAACATCAATGTACACACACAACACATGGATGTAACATCAATGTACACACAACACATGGATGTAACATCAATGTACACACACAACACATGGATGTAACATCAATGTACACACACACAACACATGGATGTAACATCAATGTACACACAACACATGGATGTAACATCAATGTACACACAACACATGGATGTAACATCAATGTACACACAACACATGGATGTAACATCAATGTACACACAACACATGGATGTAACATCAATGTACACACACAACACATGGATGTAACATCAATGTACACACACAACACATGGATGTAACATCAATGTACACACACAACACATGGATGTAACATCAATGTACACACAACACATGGATGTAACATCAATGTACACACACAACACATGGATGTAACATCAATGTACACACACAACACATGGATGTAACATCAATGTACACACAACACATGGATGTAGCGTCAATGTACACACAACACATGGATGTAACATCAATGTACACACAACACATGGATGTAACATCAATGTACACACACAACACATGGATGTAACATCAATGTACACACACAACACATGGATGTAACATCAATGTACACACAACACATGGATGTAACATCAATGTACACACACAACACATGGATGTAACATCAATGTACACACACAACACATGGATGTAACATCAATGTACACACACAACACATGGATGTAACGTCAATGTACACACAACACATGGATGTAACATCAATGTACACACAACACATGGATGTAACATCAATGTACACACAACACATGGATGTAACATCAATGTACACACAACACATGGATGTAACATCAATGTACACACAACACATGGATGTAACATCAATGTACACACACAACACATGGATGTAACATCAATGTACACACACAACACATGGATGTAACATCAATGTACACACACAAGACATGGATGTAGCGTCAATGTACACACAACACATGGATGTAACATCAATGTACACACACACAACACATGGATGTAACATCAATGTACACACAACACATGGATGTAACATCAATGTACACACAACACATGGATGTAACATCAATGTACACACAACACATGGATGTAACATCAATGTACACACACAACACATGGATGTAACATCAATGTACACACACAACACATGGATGTAACATCAATGTACACACACAAGACATGGATGTAGCGTCAATGTACACACACACAACACATGGATGTAACATCAATGTACACACAACACATGGATGTAACATCAATGTACACACAACACATGGATGTAACATCAATGTACACACACAACACATGGATGTAACATCAATGTACACACAACACAACACATGGATGTAACATCAATGTACACACAACACAACACATGGATGTAACATCAATGTACACACAACACATGGATGTAGCGTCAATGTACACACACAACACATGGATGTAACATCAATGTACACACAACACAGACACATGGATGTAACATCAATGTACACACAACACAACACATGGATGTAACATCAATGTACACACAACACATGGATGTAGCGTCAATGTACACACACAACACATGGATGTAACGTCAATGTACACACACAACACATGGATGTAACATCAATATACACACAACACATGGATGTAACATCAATGTACACACACAACACATGGATGTAACATCAATGTACACACACAACACATGGATGTAACATCAATGTACACACACAACACATGGATGTAGCGTCAATGTACACACACAACACATGGATGTAACATCAATGTACACACAACACACAACACATGGATGTAGCGTCAATGTACACACAACACATGGATGTAACGTCAATGTACACACACAACACATGGATGTAACATCAATGTACACACAACACATGGATGTAACAGCAATGTACACACAACACATGGATGTAGCGTCAATGTACACACACAACACATGGATGTAACATCAATGTACACACACAACACATGGATGTAACATCAATGTACACACACAACACATGGATGTAACATCAATGTACACACAACACATGGATGTAACATCAATGTACACACAACACATGGATGTAACATCAATGTACACACAACACATGGATGTAACATCAATGTACACACAACACATGGATGTAACATCAATGTACACACAACACAACACATGGATGTAACATCAATGTACACACAACACAACACATGGATGTAACATCAATGTACACACAACACAACACATCGATGTAACATCAATGTACACACAACACAACACATGGATGTAACATCAATGTACACACACAACACATGGATGTAACATCAATGTACACACAACACATGGATGTAACATCAATGTACACACAACACAACACATGGATGTAACATCAATGTACACACACAACACATGGATGTAACATCAATGTACACACAACACATGGATGTAACATCAATGTACACACGGTGAAATTGTCCCTTTACTGGTCAAACTGAGAACAACACACTTCTCAATGATGGCACAGACCACCACATCCAGTCTAGTCACAATAAATGTTTCAAAAGGGTACCCTATACAATTGTGTGTGCGTGTGTGTGTGTTTGTTTTGTAGTAGTAAGGTCCAAGCAGCCAGATGAAGATGACGAAGAGGATGAAGAAGAAGCAACACTAGAGGGCGACAAAGGTATGGATGACCTTTGACATCTGAAATGTTTGATCCATTAAAATGTATGGATGGCCTTTGACATCTAAAATGTTTGAACCATTAAAATGTAAGGATGACCTTTGACATCTGAAATGTTAAATTAAAAGCGCCAATGGTCCGCTGGTCGCCATCTTATTGATGCTATCGCCATAGCGACAGGGAGGCTTTACAGCATCCTTGACTTTTTAAAGGAGACTGGTCTATCCTTTGGCCACACCTCCTTTAAAAAGATGCTTTCCTGTTGTTTTCAGAAGGGGCGGAGCCACAGATTGTGGCGACACTGACGCAGGAGGAGAGAGAGAGCGTGCGAGCTCAGATGATTAGAGAGAGGAGACTGACAATCGCCCGACTGGCATCCGGCGTCATCTCTGACCCCATCAACAATGTGAGTGTGTGTGTGTGTGTGTGTGTGTGTGTGTGCGTGCGTGTTAGTGTGTCATCTCACCCGTGTGCATGTGTGTGCACTTAGTTTAAGTGTGTGAAGCAGCTGCGGGGGATGCTAATGGAGGCGGAGTCTTGCGTGGCGGTGACGGTCAGGAAACTGGTGATGGTGTCGCTAGTGGAGATCTTTAAAGATATTACCCCCTCCTACAAGATACGACCTCTCACCTCTGCAGAGAAAGCCACCAAGGTAGAGAGAATGTGCGTGTTCTTGTATTTGTAGCTTTCTTGAGACATGAAGAATGCAAAGTACCTTCCATATGAGGAGGTGTGAACAAGTGATGACAAAATAACATTGCATCTAATAGACAATGTCTCATTTGTGGTGACATGAGGGTGCTCTTAAAAAGGAGGGATTCTTCTATTTGACTGTGTGTCGCTTTTAAAAGTGCTCCCCCTCTAGTCAACATATGAAATAACAAGTGTGTGTAAGAAATTGAAATGCTCCCGACCTTTGGCCAAAATGTATTAAAAAAATAATAGAACATTTATATCGAGACATACTGTTATAACTTGAAGTAAATAATGAAGATTAAAAACCAATTACAAACAAAAAATTCAACAACAAAAAAAACGTAACTTTTTATATTCGCATAGTTTGTATATATTATTATTGTGAAAATAAATCTTTATATATTTAGAAAGGCTGGTTCTAAAGATCTAAGCATTATTCTCAAGTCTAAAGAAGGTAACAAATACAATAATGTTTGTTCATGAACTGCTAGCATACTACATTAGCATGTGATGATGTCATAGTGCTACACCCAGCTAGCATACTACATTAGCATATGATGATGTCACGGTGCTACACCCAGCTAGCATACTACATTAGCATGTGATGATGTCATGGTGCTACACCCAGCTAGCATACTACATTAGCATGTGATGATGTCACAGTGCTACACCCAGCTAGCATACTACATTAGCATGTGATGATGTCACAGTGCTACACCCAGCTAGCATACTACATTAGCATGTGATGATGTCACGGTGCTACACCCAGCTAGCATACTACATTAGCATGTGATGATGTCACGGTGCTACACCCAGCTAGCATACTACATTAGCATGTGATGATGTCACGGTGCTACAGGTGAAGAAAGAGACGAAGCAGCTGCGGGAGTTTGAGGAAAGTTTGCTGAGTCAGTACAAGTTCTTCCTGGAGGACTTGGAGCAGACCATCAAAGGTACGGGACCACGCCCAGACAAGACGTCATGTGTGTGAGCTGAGCTGACATGTGTGCAGACTGGAAGCAGCAGAAGAAGAAACGCAGCCAGAAGGTGGCGCTAGAGTCTTACAGCAGCCTGGCACAGGTGGCCGTCAGGTGTCTGTGCCAGCTGCTGCTCGCCATGTCACACTTCAACTTCCACAACAACATCATGGTGGCTTTGGCGCCGCTCATGAACGACAAGACCGTAAGAGAGCACCGTGGGTCGGGCCGGTGCACCTGTCACCTGTACGTGTCTCCCTCAGGTATCCCAGATGTGCTGCGACGCCTTCGCTGCACTCTTCAACCAAGACAAAGTGGGCGGGGCCTCTCTGGCTGCCGTACGTGTCATCTCAGGTCTGGTCAAGAGTCACAACTACAACATCAGGCCGCAGGTAAGCACCGATGTGACCTCGCCCCCTGGCGTGACGTGACATGAGGAGTGCACACGCAGGTGCTGAGGACGCTACTGAGTCTGAGGATCAAGGAAGTGCACGTAAAGAAGGACCTGCACGCCACCGCGCCCAAGATGAAGAAGATGACCAACAAGGACAAGAAGAAGAACCTGTCACGCATGCAGAGGAAGGTGAGGACACCCGGGTCACATGCCCACCTGTGTCTTATCACCACCCGGGTCACTTGACCATCTGTGTCACATGACCACCCGGGACAGATGACCACCTGTTTGTCACATGACCAGCCGGGTCACTCGACCACCTGTGTCTCTTGACCACCCGGGTCACTTGACCACCTGTGTCACTTGACCACCTGTGTCACATGCCCACCTGTGGTCACTCGACCACCTGGGTCACATGACCATCTGTGTGGCATGACCACCCGGGTCACTTGACCACCTGTTTGTCACATGACCAGCCGGGTCACTCGACCACCTGTGTCTCTTGACCACCCGGGTCACTCGACCACCTATGTCACTCGACCACCTGTGTCACTTGACCACCTGTGTCACATGCCCACCTGTGGTCACTCGACCACCTGGGTCACATGACCATCTGTGTGGCATGACCACCCGGGTCACTTGACCACCTGTGTCACTTGACCACCTGTGTCACATGCCCACCTGTGGTCACTCGACCACCCGGGTCACTCGACCATCTGTGTCACATGACCATCTGTGTGGCATGACCACCCGGGTCACTTGACCACCTGTGTCACATGCCCACCTGTGTCTTTTGACCACCCGGGTCACTCGACCACCTGTGTGGCATGTCCACCCGGGTCACTTGACCACCTGTGTCACATGCCCACCTGTGTCTTTTGACCACCCGGGTCACTCGACCACCTGTGTGGCATGTCCACCCGGGTCACTTGACCACCCGGGTCACTTGACCCACTGTGTCACATGACCACCTGTGTCACATGACCACCCGGGTCACTCAACCACCTGTGTGGCATGACCACCTAGGTCACATGACCACCCGGGTCACTCAACCACCTGTGTGGCATGACCACCTAGGTCACATGACCACCCGGGTCACTCAACCACCTGTGTGGCATGACCACCTAGGTCACATGACCACCCGGGTCATTCAGCCACCTGTGTGGCATGACCACCTAGGTCACATGACCACCCGGGTCACTCAACCACCTGTGTGGCATGACCACCTACGTCACATGACCACGCGGGTCACTCAACCACCTGTGTGGCATGACCACCTAGGTCACATGACCACCCGGGTCACTCAACCACCTGTGTGGCATGACCACCTAGGTCACATGACCACCCGGGTCACTCAACCACCTGTGTGGCATGACCACCTAGGTCACATGACCACGCGGGTCACTCAACCACCTGTGTTTCATGACCACCTAGGTCACATGACCACCCGGGTCACTCAACCACATGTGTGTCATGACCACCTGGGTCACATCATTGTGTGTGTGTGTGTGTGTGTGTGTGTGTGTGTGTGTGTGTGTGTGTGTGTGTGTGTGTGTGTCACATGCCCACCTGTGTCTTTTGACCACCCGGGTCACTCGACCACCTGTGTGGCATGTCCACCCGGGTCACTTGACCACCTGTGTCACACCTGTGTGTGTGTGTGTGTGTGTGTGTGTGTGTGTGTGTGTGTGTGTGTGTGTGTGTGTGTGTGTGTGTGTGTGTGTGTGTGTGTGTGTGTGTGTGTGTGTGTGCGCGCGCAGTGGAAGAAAGCTGAAGAGAAGTTGCAACAGGAACTTCTTGAAGCTGAAGCTTTAGACAGCAAAGACAAGAAAATCCAACTGGTGAGTTGATTGATTGATTGATGATTGATTGATTGTCTGAGAGTGATGTGAGCACACTTCCTTCACAGCACACTGACATCCTCAACATGGTCTTCCTCATCTACTTCCGCATTCTCAAGAAAGCTCACAAGTCTCTTCTTCTTTCTGCTGTGTTGGAGGGGCTGGCCAAGTATGACACACACTTACATACACCTATTATATATATATATATTATATTATATTATATTATATTATATTATATTGGAGGGGCTGGCCAAGTATGACACACACTTACATACACCTATTATATATATATATATTATATTATATTATATTATATTATATTATATTGGAGGGGCTGGCCAAGTATGACACACACTTACATACACCTATTATATATATATATATTATATTATATTATATTATATTATATTATATTGGAGGGGCTGGCCAAGTATGACACACACTTACATACACCTATTATATATATATATTATATTATATTATATTATATTATATTATATTATATTGGAGGGGCTGGCCACGTATGACACACACTTACATACACCTATTATATATATATATTATATTATATTATATTATATTATATTATATTATATTATATTATATTATATTATATTGGAGGGGCTGGCCAAGTATGACACACACTTACATACACCTATTATATATATATATTATATTATATTATATTATATTATATTATATTGGAGGGGCTGGCCAAGTATGACACACACTTACATACACCTATTATATTGTATTATATATATATTATATTATATTATATTATATTATATTGGAGGGGCTGGCCACGTATGACACACACTTACATACACCTATTATATATATATATTATATTATATTATATTATATTATATTGGAGGTGCTGGCCAAGTATGACACACACTTACATACACCTATTATATATATATATTATATTATATTATATTATATTATATTATATTATATTATATTATATTGGAGGGGCTGGCCAAGTATGACACACACTTACATACACCTATTATATATATATATATTATATTATATTATATTATATTATATTATATTGGAGGGGCTGGCCAAGTATGACACACACTTACATACACCTATTATATATATATATTATATTATATTATATTATATTATATTATATTGGAGGGGCTGGCCAAGTATGACACACACTTACATACACCTATTATATATATATATTATATTATATTATATTATATTATATTATATTATATTGGAGGGGCTGGCCAAGTATGACACACACTTACATACACCTATTATATTGTATTATATATATATTATATATTATATTATATTATATTGGAGGGGCTGGCCAAGTATGACACACACTTACATACACCTATTATATTGTATTATATATATATTATATATTATTGGAGGGGCTGGTCAAGTATGACACAAACTTATATACACCTATTATATTGTATTATATATATATTATATATTATATTATATTATATTGGAGGTGCTGGCCAAGTATGACACACACTTACATACACCTATTATATATATATATTATATTATATTATATTATATTATATTGGAGGGGCTGGCCAAGTATGACACACACTTACATACACCTATTATATATATATATATATTATATTATATTATATTATATTATATTATATTGGAGGGGCTGGCCAAGTATGACACACACTTACATACACCTATTATATATATATATATATATATATATATATATATATATATATATATATATATATATATATATTATATTATATTATATTATATTGGAGGGGCTGGCCAAGTATGACACAAACTTATATACACCTATTATATTGTATTATATATATATTATATATTATATTATATTATATTGGAGGTGTTGGCCAAGTATGACACACACTTACATACACCTATTATATTGTATTATATATATATTATATTATATTGGAGGGGCTGGCCAAGTATGACACACACTTATATACACCTATTATATTGTATTATATATATATTATATATTATATTATAATGGAGGGGCTGGCCAAGTATGACACACACTTACATACACCTATTATATTGTATTATATATATATTATATTATATTGGAGGGGCTGGCCAAGTATGACACACACTTACATACACCTATTATATTGTATTATATATATATTATATATTATATTATATTATATTGGAGGTGCTGGCCAAGTATGACACACACTTATATACACCTATTATATTGTATTATATATATATTATATATTATATTATATTATATTGGAGGTGCTGGCCAAGTATGACACACACTTACATACATTTATTAGGGTTAGGGCCATAATATATATATATATATATATATATATATATATATATATATTATGGCTGGGCAACGATTAAACATTTTAATGGAAGTTAATCGCACTATTTCTCCGATTAATCGCGATTAACTGCATTGTATACGCAAAGCCCAATAATGAATTCAAAAGTAGTGTGTAGTGCACCTTTATTGGAATATTCTCCCACATGAACAAAAGCGCCAAAACATTTGTTGTTCAAACACAATTTAAATCAGTCCTTGTTAAACAGTAACAGTTAAATAGCATATTTGATGAAAATCAACTCCAAAAATGTAAATACAAACATTTAAGCTTATTGCCACTGCCAGGGTATTTAAGTTATCCTGTTTGTTATGGAAAATAAATATAATCTACATACAAATCTCTGAGCCACAATCATAACATCTGAACAGGCAATTTCTGAGGTAACAGCAGAAACATTTTTTTTTATCAGGGATCTTATGTTTGAAAAACCTATATTATAGGTAGTGGGCTGTTTTAGGGAATTTTGGATCAAATTATCCGTAGTAGCAATATTAATAATGTTGTGTTTATTCTGCGTAGTGCACTTAAAATAATTATGACCATATCTAGGAATTGATATGATGGGAATTTTCCGATTGTTTGCTTGGTGCTTTGATAAACTGAAGGCATCATATACATGGTACTATATTGTGATGTTATGAGCCAGGGAATAAAATAACTACCCTACCCAGCATGCAACAGGAGTGAGGAGCATGTATAGGTTGTTTCGCCATGACGGCATCTTGTATGTTGTGATATGCACGCTCTGAAAGCAAACGTTAAGAAGTCAGCCAACACTCCTGGTCTGCATTATTCATAAATAGACAGACAACACATATACTCCGCTGCTTCACAGGCCGCTGGATGTAGCCGGCAAAGTATTCCCATGCTAGCTAGCCGCTCTAGCAAGCACGCCTCATTCAGTCCAAAACGGCCCGATCTATCCACATCCAGAATTGTCTGGCGGTCGTAAGTGATCCCGGAGTGACCACGCTGTAAGCCAGCCAGGAAATTTGCGGAATTGTCCGGTATTTTTGCCAAATGTTCCATCTTTACCAAGAGCCCCTCCACGCCGGGCGACGCCATCTTGTTAAGAAAAGGCGTTAACAAAATAAAAGCATGTAAACAACATACGCAAATGTGCGATAAAATAATTGTCGGCGTTAATAGATTGATGAGTTAACTCGTAATTAACGCATTAATTTGCCCACCCCTAATATATATATATGTGTCTTGATTGGATTATCCAGAGAATAGTGCTCGATACCATGGTAGAGCGCAATATTAGGTGTGGGAAAAATCACACGACTACTTCATGTCTACAGAACTGTTTCATGAGGGGTTCCCTCAATCATCAGGAGATTTTTTATTTTTTATTTTTTTTATTTATTTTTTTTTTACTCGCACCTGTGTGTGTGTGTATATATATATATATATATATATATCAATCAATCAATCAATGTTTGCTTATATAGCCCTAAATCACTAGTGTCTCAAAGGGCTGCACAAACCACCACGACATCCTCGGTAGGCCCACATAAGGGCAAGGAAAACTCACACCCAGTGGGACATCGGTGACAATGATGACTATGAGAACCTTAGAGAGGAGGAAAGCAATGGATGTCGAGCGGATCTAACATGATACTGTGAAAGTTCAATCCACAATGGATCCAACACAGTCGCGAGAGTCCAGTCCAAAGAGGATCCAAGACACAGCAGCGAGAGTCCCGTTCACAGCGGAGCCAGCAGGAAACCATCCCAAGCGTAGGCGGACCAGCAGCGCAGAGATGTCCCCAGCCGATACACAGGCGAGCAGTACATGGCCACCGGATCGGACCGGACCCCCTCCACACGGGAGAGTGGGACATAGAAGAAAAAGAAAAGAAACGGCAGATCAACTGGTCTAAAAAGGGAGTCTATTTAAAGGCTAGAGTATATATGTATATATATATATATATATATATATATACTGTATATATCTGCTGATCCGCCTCCGCTTGGGATGGTTTCCTGCTGGCTCCGCTGTGAACGGGACTCTCGCTGCTGTGTTGGATCCGCTTTGGACTGGACTCTCGCGGCTGTGTTGGATCCATTATGGATTGAACTTTCACAGTATCATGTTAGACCCCTCGACATCCATTGGTTTCGTCCTCTCCAAGGTTCTCATAGTCATCATTGTCACCGACGTCCCACAGGGTGTGAGTTTTCCTTGCCCTTATGTGGGCCTACCGAGGATGTGGTAGTGGTTTGTGTTGTGGTCTGTGCAGCCCTTTGAGACACTAGTGATTTAGGGCTACATAAGTAAACATTGATTGATTGATTATGTCCATCCATCCATCTTCTTCCGCTTATCCGAGGTTGGGTCGCGGGGGCAGCAGCCTAAGCAGGGAAGCCCAGACTTCCCTCTTCCCAGCCACTTGGTCCAGCTCTTCCCGGGGGATCCCGAGGCGTTCCCAGGCCAGCCGGGAGACATAGTCTTCCCAACGTGTCCTGGGTCTTCCCCATGGCTTCCTACCGGTTGGACGTGCCCTAAACACCACCCTAGGGAGGCGTTAGGGGGGCATCTTGACCAGCTGCCCAAACCACCTCATCTGGCTCCTCTCCATGTGGAGGAGCAGTGGCTGGTAAACCCAGCAATGTCACCACGTATAGTAGTGTTGTTCATTCACTAGTACCGCTATACACACACACACACAAGCATGTACTTACACAAACACCACTTAGACATTGACAGCCCTAGTCACCATGGCAACCACACACACACACACACACACACACACACACACACACACACACAAGCATGTACTTACACAAACACCACTTAGACATTGACAGCCCTAGTCACCATGGCAACCACACACACACACACACACACTTGTGCATTTACACAAACACATTAACTGTGATGTAACTTCCTGTCAGTTTTGCCCACTTGATCAACTTGGAGTTCTTTGATGACCTGCTCAATGTGCTGCAGCGCCTCATCCAATCAGGGGTGAGTATGAGAATGGCCCCACCCACTAACGTTGGCGTCTTCAAATGATGCTATGATACTATTGTTGTGCAGGATCTGACCAATCAGGAGAGTCTGCACTGCATCCAGACCGTCTTCACCATCCTGTCAGGACAAGGTGTGTGTGTGTGTGTGTGTGTGTGTGTGTGTGTGTGTGTGTGTGTGTGTGTGTGTGTGTGTGTGTGTGTGTGTGTGTGTGTGTGTGTGTGTGTGTGTGTGTGTGTGTGTGTGTGTGTGTGAGAGTGTGTGAGAGTGAGAGTGCAAAAATGATATCATGCAGCTTGGTTGTGTGTCAGGTGACGCTCTCAACATCGACCCGCTCAACTTTTACTCGCACCTGTACAAGATGTTACCTCAGCTGTGTGTGTGTGTGCGCGCGCGAGCAAAAGTGCAAAAATGATATCATGCAGCTTGGTTGTGTGTCAGGTGACGCTCTCAACATCGACCCGCTCAACTTTTACTCGCACCTGTACAAGATGTTACCTCAGCTGTGTGTGTGTGTGCGCGCGCGAGCAAAAGTGCAAAAATGATATCATGCAGCTTGGTTGTGTGTCAGGTGACGCTCTCAACATCGACCCGCTCAACTTTTACTCGCACCTGTACAAGATGTTACCTCAGCTGCATGCAGGTGTGTGGTCACATGACTCTCTCATGGAGGGGGAGGAGTTCTCACCTTGACAATGTCCATGTCACTCAGGGGCACACAGTGATGACATCATCATTGTTCTGCGTTGCTTGGACACCATGCTGATCCGCCGCAGGAAACAGGTGACTCTGCAGAGGGCCATGGCCTTCATCAAGCGACTGAGCATGCTCAGTCTGCACGTGCTGCCCAACGCCAGCGTGGGCATCCTTGCTGCCAACAGAGCTGCCCTGCATGTGAGTGAGTGAGTGAGTGAGTGTGAGAAAGACTTGTTAAAACAAGCGTGTGTTTGTGCGTGCCAGTCATTTCCAAAGTGTGACTTCCTACTGGACAACGAGGTTCAGGGCAGTGGGTTCTACCTCCCAGAACTGGACCAACCAGAACACTGCAATGCTCAGAACACAGCCTTGTGGGAACTCCACACACTACAGGTAACTACACACACACACACACACACACACACACACAGCACAAGTTGTAACTTCCTGTCATGTGACATGTTGGCAGAGACACTTCCATCCAGTTGTGCGCCAGCTAGCAGTCCACCTGAGTCGTGGTGCTCCCAGTGAAGGCAGCGCAGCACTCAGCGTGGAATTGAGTCGCAGGTACGGTGATGTGTGTGTGTGTGTGTGTGTGTGTGTGTGTGTGTGTGTGTGTGTGTGTGTGTTTGCAATGGTGACAAGAAGTGTAATGTGTGTGTGTGTGCTTGCCAGAGGTGGGTAGAGTAGCTAAAATGGTACTCCAGCAAGAGTAACATTACTCAATTAAAAGTAAATAATAGAAATCCAAATAATGACTTGAGTAAAATCAATCAATTAATCAATCAATGTTTATTTATGTAGCCCTAAATCACAAGTCCCCAGTGAGACGTCAACGATGATGACTCTGAGACACCTTGGAGAGGACCACATATGTGGCCAACCCCCCCAGGGGACCGAAAGCAATGGATGTCGAGCAGATCTAACATGATATTGTGAAAGTCCAATCCATAGTGGATCCAACGCAACCGTGAGAATCAAGTCCAAAGCGGATCAAATTTAGTAACGAGAGTCCCGTCCAAAGTGGAACCAGAAGGAAACCATCCCAAGCGGAGGCGGATCAGCAGCGCAGAGATGTCCCCAGCCGATACACAGGCGAGCGGTCCATCCTGGGTCCCGATTTTGGACAGCCAGTACTTCATCCATGGCCACCGGACCGGACCCTCTCCACAAGGGAGCGGTGGGACATAGGAGAAAAAGAAAAGAAACAGCAGATCAACTGGTCTAAAAAGGCTACAGTATACAAATAAGTTTTAAGATGAGACTTAAATGCTTCTACTGAGGTAGCATCTCGAACTGATACCGGGAGGACATTCCAGAGTACTGGAGCCCGAACGGAAAACGCTCTATAGCCCGCAGACTTTTTTGGGGCTCTGGGAATCACTAATAAGCCGGAGTCCTTTGAAGGCAGATTTCTTGCCGGGACATATGGTACAATACAATCGGCAAGATAGGATGGAGCTAGACCGTGTAGTATTTTATACGTAAGTAGTAAAACCTTAAAGTCACATCTTAAGTGCACAGGAAGCCAGTGCAGGTGAGCCAGTATAGGTATATATGTATGTATACATATATATATATATATATGTATACATACTTATATATAAAGGTATATACAGTATAGGTATATATGTATGTATATATGTATATAAAGGTATATACAGTATAGGCGTAATATGATCAAACTTTCTTGTTCTTGTCAAAGGTCTAGCAGCCGCATTTTGTACCAACTGTAATCTTTTAATGCTAGACATGGGGAGACCCCAAAATAATACGTTACAGTAATCGAGACGAGACGTAACAAACGCATGGATAATAATCTCAGCGTCGTTAGTGGACAAAATGGAGTGCATTTTAGCGATATTACGGAGATGAAAGAAGGCCGTTTTATATTATAATATAATAATAATGGATTAGATTTATATCGCGCTTTTCTATTGTTAGATACTCAAAGCGCTCACAGTGAAGTGGGAACCCATCATTTAGTAACGCTTTTAATATGTGACTCAAAGGAGAGAGTTGTGAAGTGAAGTGAATTATATTTACATAGCGCTTTTTTTCCTCAAGGTGACTCAAAGCGCTTTACATAGTGAAACCTAAAATCTAATTTTTACATTTAAACCAGTGTGGGTGCCACTGGGAGCAGCTGGGTAAAGTGTCTTGCCCAAGGACACAACGGCAGTGACTAGGATGGCAGAAGCGGGGATCGAACCTGCAACCCTCAAATTGCTGGCACGGCCGCTCTACCAACCGAGCTATACCGCTATACTTCGAGTTGGGTGGAAGATAATACCCAGATTCTTTACCGAGTCGCCTTGTTTAATTGTTTGGTTGTCAAATTTTACAGTTGTATTATTAAATAGAGGTCGGTGTCTAGCAGGACCGATAATCAGCATTTCCGTTTTTTTGGCGTTGAGTTGCCAAAAGTTAGCGGACATCCATTGTTTAATTTCATTAAGACACGCCCCCAGCTGACTACAATCCGGCGTGTTGGTCAGCTTTAGGGGCATGTAGAGTTGGGTGTCATCAGCATAACAGTGAAAGCTAACATGTATGATGTCACCTAGCGGCAGCATGTAGTTACTGAAGAGTGCAGGGCCAAGGACCGAACCCTGGGGAACTCCACACGTTACCTTAACATAGTCCGAGGTCACATTGTTATGGGAGACGCACTGCACCCTGTCAGTAAGATAAGAGTTAAACCAAGACAGGGCTAAGTCTGACAAACCAATTCGTGTTTTGATACGCTCTAATAAAATATTATGATCGACGGTATCAAAAGCAGCGCTAAAATCGAGGAGCAGCAACATAGATGACGCATCAGAATCCATCGTTAGCAATAGATCATTAGTCATTTTTGCGAGGGCTGTCTCAGTAGAGTGATTTGCCCTGAAACCGGATTGAAAGGTTTCACATAGATTGTTAGACGCTTAGTGTTCATTTAGCTGCTCTGCAACAATTTTTT
Source organism: Nerophis ophidion (assembly GCF_033978795.1). Taxonomy (NCBI): domain Eukaryota; kingdom Metazoa; phylum Chordata; class Actinopteri; order Syngnathiformes; family Syngnathidae; genus Nerophis; species Nerophis ophidion. Next base: position 5,828,485 of record NC_084627.1, read on the forward strand.
TCGAGGATTTTTGAAATAAAGGGAAGGTGAGACACCGGTCGGTAGTTTACCATGAGGTCAGGATCGAAGTTAGGTCTTTTAAGGAGAGGATGAATAACCGCTTTTTTGAATGCTAGGGGAACAGTGCCAGAGGAAAGTGATAAGTTTATAATATTTAGCACTGATGGACCTAATAATACAAAGAGCTCCTTGTTGTTTGTCTTATTAAATTTTCACATTGTAAGAATTCTTCTAATGTTATTTCATCAAAACGAGAGAAGCTATTTTGGAGGGCATTATCCGCCGTATATACAGTCGTATCTGTGTTAATAGAACCCAGTTGTAGCTGGGACGCATTGTCTTTAATCTCCTTTCTAATGACTTCAATTTTCTTATTAAAGAACTTCATAAAGTCATCTGCCGAGTGGGTGGAGCTACTGGAAGGAGTCCCTTGTTGGGTTAGCGATGCTACCGTACTAAACAAAAATTTAGGATCGTTATTATTAAGGCGGATGAGATTTGAGTAATATTTAGCTTTAGCTAAGGTAAGCATGCGTTTATAAGTTATTAAACTATCACTCCATGCTTGATGGTGCACCTCAAGTTTAGACGTGTGCCATTTGCGTTCCAGCTTTCTACATAATAATTTCTGAGCTCTAGTTTCTTCTGTAAACCATGGGGTACGGCGTTTTGGAGCCTTTTTTAACTTCAGCTGTGTTATACTATCAATGGTTTTGCGCAGGGCATTGTTAAAGTTGTTAGTGAGGTTATCAATAGAGCCCACATACTTTGGGAATGGTGCCATTACCGAGGGCAGTAGGTCAGCAAGAGTCGTCGTTGTGGCAGCATTAATGTTGCGGCTGCTATAGCAGTTATTATAATTATTAGCTTGCGAACATGAGTCTGAACTTCGAATTTTACAAGGTAATGATCTAACATTACTTTAGTATACGGGAGTATCATATCATCTTACACAAATAATAAATTAACCCACGCATCGCAACTGTAATACGATAGAACCAAGTGCTTGTCAGAGGTATCACCGTTTCCAATTTGTGTAAGACCACAGCTATCAATTATAGTCTGGAGCGCCACGCACGGTGGGTCCGATGGGGTATTCATATGGATATTAAAGTCCCCCATTATAATTGTATTATCGGCGTGGGTCACTAGATTGGCTTCACGGTGGCAGAGGGGTTAGTGCGTCTGCCTCACAATACGAAGTTCCTGCAGTCCTGGGTTAAAATCCAGGCTCGGGATCTTTCTGTGTG
>NC_084627.1:5834734-5859734 GCF_033978795.1 Nerophis ophidion
TCAATTCTGTTAATATCTCCCTCTCTCCTTTGCAAGTTTTGAATACGTCCATGTTGGCCCAGCACCCTCGGGCAGCACATGCTGTGGGCATGGAGGGTGCACATACCCACCCTATCGACACACTTCATTCTCACCTTCTGGCTTTTCCTACTTCCTGTCCAGGTCCCCAGTGCAGTTGTTTGACGATTACACCATGAAGGACATGACCTTTAACCCCCCTGTGGCCCCACCCAGCCACAGGAAGAAGGTACACACACACACACACACACACTGCGTCTTTAGGACCTGCCTTATATCAAGACGTGTATTTACAACCTTGATAATATGTACATACTGTGCAAATGTAAAAAAGCTTGTTGTGAAAAACGAGTTGGAATTTCATAAGAAAAACTTGGAATTTTGGCAGTATTATAATAAAAGTCCTCATTTTAGTCAACTTTTGACAAGAAAAACTGAACATTTGTGCCTTAAAAGTTGGAATTGTACTCAATAACAGTCGCAATTTTATAAGAAAACTTTAAAATGTTGGCAGTCTAATAATAATCTGAATTTGACTTGGCAAAGTTATGACAAAAGTCATAATTGTACTCCAGAAACATCACTTTTTTACAAGAACAACAAACAATGGGCAATATTGAGATAACTGTCAGAATTTTATATGACAAATGTTGCCATTTTGCATTAAAAAGTCATCATTATACTTTTAGGAGAAAATATTACAGAAACATACAAGTATGAGAAATTGTTCTTCAAACTGCTTTTAGTTCATTTATTTTTAATTTTTGTTTGTCATTGGTTTTTAATCTTCATTATTTACTTCATTATTACAGTATGTGTCCATATACATATTTGATTTATTTTTTTAATTTATTCATCTTGGCCAACGGGGCAGCATTTCAATTTCTTACATACACTTGTTATTTCATATGTTGACCAAAGGGGGTGGATTTTTAAAAGCGACACACAGTCAAATAGAAGAATCCCTCCTTTTTGGGAGCACCCTCATGTTGACAGATATCACCACAAATGAGACATTGTCTATTATTATTTCATCACTTGTTCACACCTCCTCATATGGAAGATACTTTTCCGTCTTCATGTCTCAAGGAGGCTACAAATACAAGAACACACACACACACACACAAACTCGGGAGTAAGAGTTGTGTGTGTTCCTGTCAGGATGTCTTCCAGTGGAACACCACACTGCTCCATGCTGACTTGCAGGAAATGATTGACAGCGTCTTGACTGCCAGCGAGGAGGCGGAGCTTGACTTTACTAGTACACACACATGCAGCAAACCTACTCAGTGATGTCATCATCGTGTGTGATATCATTGTGTGTGAATTCATCCTCTGTGATATCGAGTGTGTGTAATGTCGTCATTGTGTGTGTGTGTGTGTGTGTGTGTGTGAGATGTCATCGTCTGTGATGTCATCATCGTGTGTGTGCGTGATGTCATGGTGTGTGATGTCATGGTGTGTGTGATCTAGTCTGTGACGTCATCATGGTGTGCGATGTCATCTGCCGTCTACAATGTGGAATAAAACCAAGTGTTTTTGCTGACAATCCAAGCCACCGAGTCCTGTTAAGACCTTTTAAAAAGGGTTAACTTCCACTGTCATTGCTACTTTGACTTTAACGCACCTCGTGTGTGTGTGTGTGTGTGTGTGTGTGTGTGATTATCATTGCTACTTGAACGTCATTAAAAACATTTTAACATACGTATCATTTAACGTCATTTTTAAAAATTGTTAACATTCCACGCATTTTCATGTCCACAAACACGGCTCTGATTTTTAGTCAGTGTGTGTGTGTGTGTGTGTGTGCGTGTGTGTGTGCGTGTGCGCGAGTGATGAGGACAATGTGAAGAAGGGGTGGGGGTCCCATCATGAAGAAGGGGTGGGGGTCCCATCATGTCCTCACATGAGATGAGTGGGCGGGACTTGTCTCCTTCACCTCCTTATAAGGAGTGGCTGATTTCCCTCACATCGCTTGTAGTGGGCGGAGCCTGCACAAGCCTCTGCTGTCCTTTTAAGGAGAAGTCTCTCCTTCTGCTCCTGAAGGGGGCGTGTCCAAAGACGCACCAAGGTGAGCACAAGGTGGACAGGTCTCGTCTTTCTTCAAGCTCCGCCCCTTAAGGTGACACAGATGTTGACCTTTGCCCTCAGCAGCACAAAGCATGATGGGAGAAAGCCCTAGAAGGATGAGAGGAGGAAGACCTTGGCGTCCTCTCCATGTTTGGAAGGAAGGAGGGAGGGAGGAGGGAAGGAGGCTTCTTAAGGTCGCTGCCTTGAGCTCAGACTCTCACCTCTTCTCTGCTGACCACACCTTCATCACCAGGTAACATCTTCATCATCATCACCTCTTCTCTGCTGACCACACCTTCATCACCAGGTAACATCTTCATCATCATCACCTTCTTTATCTTCATCATCACATCTTCTCTGCTGACCACACCTTCATCACCAGGTAACATCTTCATCATCATCACCTTCCTTATCTTCATCATCACCTCTTCTCTGCTGACCACACCTTCATCGCCAGGTAACAGCTTCATCATCACCTTCTTTATCTTCATCATCACCTCTTCTCTGCTGACCACACCTTCATCGCCAGGTAACATCTTCATCATCACCTTCTTTATCTTCATCATCACCTCTTCTCTGCTGACCACACCTTCATCACCTTCTTTATCTTCATCTCCTCTTCCTCATCACTACCTTGCTTATCTTTACCACCTCCTCTTCATATTCACCTTCTTCATCTTCACCTCCTCTTCCTCATCATCACCTTCATCTTCATCATCTTCAGCTGCTCTTCCTCATCGTCACCTTCTTTATCTTCATCACCTTCACCTCTTCATCATCACCTTCTTTATCTTCAGTATCTTCACCTCTTCCTCATCTTCATCACCTTCACCTCCTCTTCCTCATCATCACCTTTATTTTCATCACCTTCACCTCTTCCTCATCACCACCTTTATCACCTTTGTCTTCAGCATCTTCAGCTCTTCTTCCTCATCACCTTCACCTCTTCCTCATCACCACCTTCATCACCTTTATCTTCAGCTCTTCTTCCTCATCCTCTTCACCTCTTTGTCATCATCACCTTCATCACCACCTTCTTTATCTTCACCTCCTCACCTCCATGTGCCTGAGGTGAGATGTGTGTTGAGAATGGTGTGACCAGCACACGTGACCAAATATGGTCATGGAAGCATGAGGGGCAGGAGAAATGAGCTCCACTTCTTCGTGTCCAAATTAGGTGGTGTTTGTGTGTGTTGTCCCACAGAGTCCTAGCATGGAATGAGGTGGTGTTTGTGTGTGTTGTCCCACAGAGTCCTAGCATGGAATGAGGTGGTGTTTGTGTGTGTTGTCCCACAGAGTCCTAGCATGGAATGAGGTGGTGTTTGTGTGTGTTGTCCCACAGAGTCCTAGCATGGAATGAGGTGGTGTTTGTGTGTGTTGTCCCACAGAGTCCTAGCATGGAATGAGGTGGTGTTTGTGTGTGTTGTCCCACAGAGTCCTAGCATGGAATGAGGTGGTGTTTGTGTGTGTTGTCCCACAGAGTCCTAGCATGGAATGAGGTGGTGTTTGTGTGTGTTGTCCCACAGAGTCCTAGCATGGAATGAGGTGGTGTTTGTGTGTGTTGTCCCACAGAGTCCTAGCATGGAATGAGGTGGTGTTTGTGTGTGTTGTCCCACAGAGTCCTAGCATGGAATGAGGTGGTGTTTGTGTGTGTTGTCCCACAGAGTCCTAGCATGGAATTAGGTGGTGTTTGTGTGTGTTGTCCCACAGAGTCCTAGCATGGAATGAGGTGGTGTTTGTGTGTGTTGTCCCACAGAGTCCTAGCATGGAATGAGGTGGTGTTTGTGTGTGTTGTCCCACAGAGTCCTAGCATGGAATGAGGTGGTGTTTGTGTGTGTTGTCCCACAGAGTCCTAGCATGGAATTAGGTGGTGTTTGTGTGTGTTGTCCCACAGAGTCCTAGCATGGAATGAGGTGGTGTTTGTGTGTGTTGTCCCACAGAGTCCTAGCATGGAATGAGGTGGTGTTTGTGTGTGTTGTCCCACAGAGTCCTAGCACCATGTGTGACGAGGAGGACAGCACCGCCCTGGTCTGCGATAACGGATCGGGTCTTTGCAAAGCCGGATTCGCCGGAGACGACGCCCCCAGAGCCGTCTTCCCTTCCATCGTGGGACGGCCTCGACACCAGGTGAGTCTCAAACAGTGCCTGAAGGACCCCACGCTCCTACAGTGTGTGTGTGTGTGTGTGTGTGTGTGTGTGTGTGTGTGTGTGTGTGTGTGTCAGGGTGTGATGGTAGGCATGGGACAGAAGGACAGCTACGTAGGAGACGAGGCTCAGAGCAAGAGAGGAATCCTCACACTCAAATATCCCATAGAACATGGAATCATCACCAACTGGGACGACATGGAGAAGGTCCCACACACTACTTCCTGTCCCACACACACCACTTCCTGTCCCACACACTACTTCCTGTCCCACACACCACCTCCTGTCTGACACAGCACTTCCTGTTCCACACAGCACTTCCTGTCTGACACAACACTTCCTGTTCCACACAGCACTTCCTGTCCGACTCAGCACTCCGCTTCCTGTCCGACACAGCATTTGACTTCCTGTCCGACACAGCACTTGACTTCCTCTCCGACACAGCACTTGACTTCCTGTCCGACACAGCACTTGACTTCCTCTCCGACACAGCACTTGACTTCCTGTCCGACACAGCACTTGACTTGGTGTCCGACACAGCACTTGACTTCCTGTCCGACACAGCACTTGACTTCCTGTCCGACACAGCACTTGACTTCCTGTCCGACACAGCACTTGACTTCCTGTCCGACACAGCACTTGACTTGGTGTCCGACACAGCACTTGACTTGGTGTCCGACACAGCATTTGACTTCCTGTCCGACACAGCACTTGACTTGGTGTCCGACACAGCACTTGACTTCCTGTCCGACACAGCACTTGACTTCCTGTCCGACACAGCACTTGACTTGGTGTCCGACACAGCACTTGACTTCCTGTCCGACACAGCACTTGACTTCCTGTCCGACACAGCACTTGACTTCCTGTCCGACACAGCACTTGACTTCCTGTCCGACACAGCACTTGACTTGGTGTCCGACACAACACTTGACTTGGTGTCCGACACAGCACTTGACTTGGTGTCCGACACAGCACTTGACTTCCTGTCCGACACAGCACTTGACTTGGTGTCCGACACAGCACTTGACTTCCTGTCCGACACAGCACTTGACTTCCTGTCCGACACAGCACTTGACTTCCTGTCCGACACAGCACTTGACTTCCTGTCCGACACAGCACTTGACTTGGTGTCCGACACAGCACTTGACTTGGTGTCCGACACAGCATTTGACTTCCTGTCCGACACAGCACTTGACTTGGTGTCCGACACAGCACTTGACTTCCTGTCCGACACAGCACTTGACTTCCTGTCCGACACAGCACTTGACTTGGTGTCCGACACAGCACTTGACTTCCTGTCCGACACAGCACTTGACTTCCTGTCCGACACAGCACTTGACTTCCTGTCCGACACAGCACTTGACTTCCTGTCCGACACAGCACTTGACTTGGTGTCCGACACAACACTTGACTTGGTGTCCGACACAGCACTTGACTTCCTGTCCGACACAGCACTTGACTTGGTGTCCGACACAGCACTTGACTTCCTGTCCGACACAGCACTTGACTTCCTGTCCGACACAGCACTTGACTTGGTGTCCGACACAGCACTTGACTTGGTGTCCGACACAGCATTTGACTTCCTCTCCGACACAGCACTTGACTTCCTGTCCGACACAGCACTTGACTTCCTGTCCGACACAGCACTTGACTTGGTGTCCGACACAGCATTTGACTTCCTCTCCGACACAGCACTTGACTTCCTGTCCGACACAGCACTTGACTTGGTGTCCGACACAGCACTTGACTTCCTGTCCGACACAGCACTTGACTTCCTGTCCCACTCAGCACTTGACTTCCTGTCCGACACGGCACTTGACTTGGTGTCCGACACGGCACTTGACTTGGTGTCCGACACAGCACTTGACTTCCTGTCCGACACAGCACTTGACTTCCTGTCCGACACAGCACTTGACTTGGTGTCCGACACAGCACTTGACTTCCTGTCCGACACAGCACTTGACTTCCTGTCCCACTCAGCACTTGACTTCCTGTCCGACACGGCACTTGACTTCCTGTCCGACACAGCACTTGACTTCCTGTCCCACTCAGCACTTGACTTCCTGTCCGACACGGCACTTGACTTGGTGTCCGACACGGCACTTGACTTGGTGTCCGACACAGCACTTGACTTCCTGTCCGACACAGCACTTGACTTCCTGTCCGACACAGCACTTGACTTGGTGTCCGACACAGCACTTGACTTCCTGTCCGACACAGCACTTGACTTCCTGTCCGACACAGCACTTGACTTCCTGTCCGACACAGCACTTGACTTCCTGTCCGACACAGCACTTGACTTGGTGTCCGACACAGCACTTGACTTGGTGTCCGACACAGCACTTGACTTCCTGTCCGACACAGCACTTGACTTCCTGTCCGACACAGCACTTGACTTCCTGTCCGACACAGCACTTGACTTGGTGTCCGACACAGCACTTGACTTGGTGTCCGACACAGCACTTGACTTCCTGTCCGACACGGCACTTGACTTCCTGTCCGACACAGCACTTGACTTCCTGTCCGACACAGCACTTGACTTGGTGTCCGACACAGCACTTGACTTGGTGTCCGACACAACACTTGACTTGGTGTCCGACACAGCACTTGACTTCCTGTCCGACACAGCACTTGACTTCCTGTCCGACACAGCACTTGACTTGGTGTCCGACACAGCACTTGACTTCCTGTCCGACACAGCACTTGACTTGGTGTCCGACACAGCACTTGACTTGGTGTCCGACACAGCACTTGACTTGGTGTCCGACACAGCACTTGACTTCCTGTCTGACACAGCACTTGACTTCCTGTCCGACACAGCACTTGACTTGGTGTCCGACACAGCACTTGACTTGGTGTCCGACACAGCACTTGACTTGGTGTCCGACACAGCACTTGACTTGGTGTCCGACACAGCACTTGACTTCCTGTCCGACACAGCACTTGACTTGGTGTCCGACACAGCACTTGACTTCCTGTCCGACACAGCACTTGACTTGGTGTCCGACACAGCACTTGACTTGGTGTCCGACACAGCACTTGACTTCCTGTCCGACACAACACTTGACTTCCTGTCCGACACAGCACTTGACTTCCTGTCCGACACAGCACTTGACTTCCTGTCCGACACAGCACTTGACTTCCTGTCCGACACAGCACTTGACTTGGTGTCCCCCACACAGCTTTAAAAGTGTGCTGTCTTGTGATTGGTCAGATCTGGCATCACTCCTTCTACAACGAGCTGCGAGTGGCCCCTGAGGAACATCCCACCCTCCTCACTGAGGCTCCACTCAACCCCAAGGCCAACCGCGAGAAGATGACCCAGGTCACCAACACCTCATGTCTCTCATCTCATGTCTCTCATCTCATGTCTCACATACACCCATCTCATGTCTCTCATCTCATGTCTCACATACACCCATCTCATGTCTCTCATCTCATGTCTCTCATGCACTCGTCTCATGTCTCTCATCTCATGTCTCACATACACCCGTCTCATGTCTCTCATCTCATGTCTCATGCACTCGTCTCATGTCTCACATCTCATGTCTCTCATCACATGTCTGACATACACCCATCTCATGTCTCTCATCACATGTCTCACATACACCCGTCTCATGTCTCTCATCTCATGTCTCACATACACCCGTCTCATGTCTCTCATCTCATGTCTCATGCACTCGTCTCATGTCTCACATCTCATGTCTCTCATCACATGTCTGACGTACACCCATCTCATGTCTCTCATCACGTCTCACATACACCCGTCTCATGTCTCTCATCTCATGTCTCACATACACCCGTCTCCTGTCTCTCATCTCATGTCTCACATCTCATGTCTTTCATCTCATGTCTCACATCTCATGTCTCTCATCTCATATCTCGTGTCTCACACATACACATCTCATGTCTCACACATACACATCTCATGTCTCACACATACACGTCTCATGTCTCACATCTCATCTCTTTCATACAGATGTCTCACATATCAAGTCTCTCATCTCATGTCTCACACCTCATGTCTCATCTTATGTCTCACATCTCATGTCTCGCACATACACGTCTCACACATACACGTCACATGTCTCACATCTCATCTCTTTCATGCAGATCTCTCACGCATACACGTGTCATGTCTCTCATGTCTCATCTCATGTCTCACACATAGACGTCTCATGTCTCTCATCTCATGTCTCACATCTCATCTCTTTCATACAGATGCCTCTCATCTCATGTCTCTATTATGTCTCATGTCTCATGTCTCACACATACACGTCTCGTCTCACATGTAATCTCTTTCATACAGATGTCTCACACATACACGTCTCATGTCTCTCATCTCATGTCTCACACATACATGTCTCATACACGTCTCTCATACATGTCTCACATCTCATGTCTCGCACATACACGTCACATGTCTCACATCTCATCTCTTTCATACAGATCTCTCACACATACACGTCTCGTGTCTCTCATCTCATGTCTCACACATACACGTCTCATGTCTCTCATCTCATGTCTCACACATACACGTCTCATGTCTCTCATCTCATGTCTCACACATACACGTCTCATACACGTCTCTCATACATGTCACATCTCATATCTCACACATACACGTCTCATGTCTCTCATCTCATGTCTCACACATACACGTCTCATGTCTCTCATCTCATGTCTCACACATACACGTCTCATGTCTCACATCTCATCTCTTTCATACACATGTCTCACATCTCATGCCTAACACATACACATCTCGTCTCACATCTCATGCCTAACACATACACATCTCATCTCACATACTTGTGTCTCGTACATCTCATGTTTCTCATACATGTCTCACATGCACACGTCTCATGTCTCTCATCTCATGTCTGTCACACACACGTGTCATGTCCCTCATCTCATGTCTTTCATACACACGTCTCATGTCTCTCATGCATGTCTCTCATCTCATGTCTCACACATACACGTCTCATGTCTCATCTCATGTTTCACATGGACATTTCTCATGTCTCTCATGTCTCACATTCACATGTCTCATCTCTTTCATACACGTCTCACATCTCTCGTGTCACACAAACAGGTCTCATGTCTCACATACTTGTCTCTCATACATGTCTCATGTCTCTCATCTCATGTCTCACATACTTGTCTCTCATACATGTCTCACATACACACCTCATCTCACATACTTGTAAATACATCTCATGTCTTTCATACACACGTCTTATGTCTCATACATGTCTCACATGCACACGTCTCATGTCTCTCACACACACGTCTCATGTCCCTCATCTCATGTTTTTCATACACACGTCTCATGTCTTTCATACATGTCTCATGTCGCTCATCTCATGTCTCACACATACACGTCTCATGTCTCATCTCACGTTTCACATGGACACTTCTCATGTTTCACATCCACACGTCTCATGTTTCTCATACATGTCTCATTTCTCTCATCTCATTCATACACATGTCTCACACATACCTGTTTCATGTCTCTCATACACGTCTCACATGGACACGTCTCTTGTCTTTCATCTCATGTCTCACACACGTCTCATGTCTCTCATGCATGCCTCATGTCTTTCATACATATGTCTCATCTCATGTGTCTCACATACGTCTCATGTTTCAGACACACACGCGTCTCATGTTTCAGACACACACACACACAGGTTTCATGTCTCAGACACGCACACACAGATACACAAAGGTGTCATGTCTCAGACACACACACACACACGTCTCGTCTCAGACACACACACACACACACACGTCTCATGTCTCAGATACACACACACACGTCTCGTCTCAGACACACACACACACACGTCTCGTCTCAGACACACACACGCACACACATTTTAGAAACGCACACACGTCTCATGTCTCAGATACACACACACACACGTCTCGTCTCAGACACACACACACTTTTAGAAACACACACACGTCTCATGTCTCAGATACACACACACACACACACATTGGTTTCATGTCTCAGACACACACACCCAGATACACAAAGGTGTTATGTCTCAGACACACAGGTGTCATACAGGTGATGATGATGATTGTGTGTGTGTGTGTGTTCAGATCATGTTTGAGACCTTCAATGTCCCCGCCATGTACGTGGCCATCCAGGCTGTCCTCTCTCTCTACGCCTCTGGACGCACTACAGGTCATTTCTTACCTACCTACCTCTGCACAGGATTTGTGTTTACTAGTAACCAGTATAGAATAGAATAGATCTTTATTGTATAACAAAATTGCAAGCCAACGCATTTAGTGAAAATTCATAATGAGACATAAGAACATGCTACTAAGATAAATAGATACAAATGAGACATAAGAACATGCTACTAAGATAAATAGATACAAATGAGACATAAGAACATGCTACTGAGATAAATAGATACAAATGAGACATAAGAACATGCTACTAAGATAAATAGATACAAATGAGACATAAGAACATGCTACTAAGATAAATAGATACAAATGAGACATAAGAACATGCTACTAAGATAAATAGATACAAATGAGACATAAGAACATGCTACTAAGATAAATAGATACAAATGAGACATAAGAACATGCTACTGAGATAAATAGATACAAATGAGACATAAGAACATGCTACTGAGATAAATAGATACAAATGAGACATAAGAACATGCTACTAAGATAAATAGATACAAATGAGACATAAGAACATGCTACTAAGATAAATAGATACAAATGAGACATAAGAACATGCTACTAAGATAAATAGATACAAAGGAGACATAAGAACATGCTACTAAGATAAATAGATACAAAGGAGACATAAGAACATGCTACTAAGATAAATAGATACAAATGAGACATAAGAACATGCTACTAAGATAAATAGATACAAATGAGACATTAGAACATGCTACTGAGATAAATAGATACAAATGAGACATAAGAACATGCTACTAAGATAAATAGATACAAATGAGACATAAGAACATGCTACTAAGATAAATAGATACAAATGAGACATAAGAACATGCTACTGAGATAAATAGATACAAATGAGACATAAGAACATGCTACTAAGATAAATAGATACAAATGAGACATAAGAACATGCTACTGAGATAAATAGATACAAATGAGACATAAGAACATGCTACTAAGATAAATAGATACAAATGAGACATAAGAACATGCTACTAAGATAAATAGATACAAATGAGACATAAGAACATGCTACTAAGATAAATAGATACAAAGGAGACATAAGAACATGCTACTAAGATAAATAGATACAAAGGAGACATAAGAACATGCTACTAAGATAAATAGATACAAATGAGACATAAGAACATGCTACTAAGATAAATAGATACAAATGAGACATTAGAACATGCTACTAAGATAAATAGATACAAATGAGACATAAGAACATGCTACTAAGATAAATAGATACAAATGAGACGTAAGAACATGCTACTAAGATAAATAGATACAAATGAGACATAAGAACATGCTACTAAGATAAATAGATACAAATGAGACATAAGAACATGCTACTAAGATAAATAGATACAAATGAGACATAAGAACATGCTACTGAGATAAATAGATACAAATGAGACATAAGAACATGCTACTGAGATAAATAGATACAAATGAGACATAAGAACATGCTACTAAGATAAATAGATACAAATGAGACATAAGAACATGCTACTAAGATAAATAGATACAAATGAGACATAAGAACATGCTACTAAGATAAATAGATACAAATGAGACATAAGAACATGCTACTAAGATAAATAGATACAAATGAGACATTAGAACATGCTACTGAGATAAATAGATACAAATGAGACATAAGAACATGCTACTAATATAAATAGATACAAATGAGACATAAGAACATGCTACTAAGATAAATAGATACAAATGAGACATAAGAACATGCTACTAAGATAAATAGATACAAATGAGACATAAGAACATGCTACTAAGATAAATAGATACAAATGAGACATTAGAACATGCTACTGAGATAAATAGATACAAATGAGACATAAGAACATGCTACTAAGATAAATAGATACAAATGAGACATTAGAACATGCTACTAAGATAAATAGATACAAATGAGACATAAGAACATGCTACTGAGATAAATAGATACAAATGAGACATAAGAACATGCTACTAAGATAAATAGATACAAATGAGACATAAGAACATGCTACTAAGATAAATAGATACAAATGAGACATAAGAACATGCTACTGAGATAAATAGATACAAATGAGACATAAGAACATGCTACTGAGATAAATAGATACAAATGAGACATAAGAACATGCTACTAAGATAAATAGATACAAATGAGACGTAAGAACATGCTACTAAGATAAATAGATACAAATGAGACATAAGAACATGCTACTGAGATAAATAGATACAAATGAGACATAAGAACATGCTACTGAGATAAATAGATACAAATGAGACATAAGAACATGCTACTAAGATAAATAGATACAAATGAGACATAAGAACATGCTACTAAGATAAATAGATACAAATGAGACATAAGAACATGCTACTAAGATAAATAGATACAAATGAGACATAAGAACATGCTACTGAGATAAATAGATACAAATGAGACATAAGAACATGCTACTAAGATAAATAGATACAAATGAGACATAAGAACATGCTACTAAGATAAATAGATACAAATGAGACATAAGAACATGCTACTAAGATAAATAGATACAAATGAGACATAAGAACATGCTACTAAGATAAATAGATACAAATGAGACATAAGAACATGCTACTAAGATAAATAGATACAAATGAGACATAAGAACATGCTACTAAGATAAATAGATACAAATGAGACATAAGAACATGCTACTAAGATAAATAGATACAAATGAGACATAAGAACATGCTACTAAGATAAATAGATACAAATGAGACATAAGAACATGCTACTAAGATAAATAGATACAAATGAGACACAAGAACATGCTACTGAGATAAATAGATACAAATGAGACATAAGAACATGCTACTAAGATAGATACAAAGGAGACATAAGAACATGCTACTGAGATAAATAGATACAAATGAGACATAAGAACATGCTACTGAGATAAATAGATACAAATGAGACATAAGAACATGCTACTAAGATAAATAGATACAAATGAGACATAAGAACATGCTACTAAGATAAATAGATACAAATGAGACACAAGAACATGCTACTGAGATAAATAGATACAAATGAGACATAAGAACATGCTACTAAGATAAATAGATACAAATGAGACATAAGAACATGCTACTAAGATAAATAGATACAAATGAGACATAAGAACATGCTACTGAGATAAATAGATACAAATGAGACATAAGAACATGCTACTAAGATAAATAGATACAAATGAGACATAAGAACATGCTACTAAGATAAATAGATACAAATGAGACATAAGAACATGCTACTAAGATAAATAGATACAAATGAGACATAAGAACATGCTACTAAGATAAATAGATACAAATGAGACATAAGAACATGCTACTAAGATAAATAGATACAAATGAGACATAAGAACATGCTACTAAGATAAATAGATACAAATGAGACATAAGAACATGCTACTAAGATAAATAGATACAAATGAGACATAAGAACATGCTACTAAGATAAATAGATACAAATGAGACATAAGAACATGCTACTAAGATAAATAGATACAAATGAGACACAAGAACATGCTACTGAAATAAATAGATACAAATGAGACATAAGAACATGCTACTAAGATAAATAGATACAAAGGAGACATAAGAACATGCTACTAAGATAAATAGATACAAAGGAGACATAAGAACATGCTACTAAGATAAATAGATACAAATGAGACATAAGAACATGCTACTAAGATAAATAGATACAAATGAGACATAAGAACATGCTACTAAGATAAATAGATACAAATGAGACATAAGAACATGCTACTAAGATAAATAGATACAAATGAGACATAAGAACATGCTACTGAGATAAATAGATACAAATGAGACATAAGAACATGCTACTGAGATAAATAGATACAAATGAGACATAAGAACATGCTACTAAGATAAATAGATACAAATGAGACATAAGAACATGCTACTAAGATAAATAGATACAAATGAGACATAAGAACATGCTACTGAGATAAATAGATACAAATGAGACATAAGAACATGCTACTGAGTAACCAGTTTGTGTGCTTACTAGTAACCATACTGTGTGTTAACTAATAACAAATGTGCATGTTTTAAACTAGTAACGTGTGTTAACTAGTAGTTTGTGTGTTTATTAAGCAGTAACCAGTGTGTATGTGTGTTAACTAGTAACCCATGTGTGTTAAGTAGTAACCAGTGTGTGTGTTAACTAGTAACCAGTGTGTGTGTGTGAGTTAAGTAGTATGTGGGGTGCTTGTGTTTAGTAGTAACCAGTGTGTGCGTGGCAAGTAGTAAGCTGTGTGTTAACTAGTAACCAGTGTGTTAAGTAGTAAGCGGTGTGCGTTTGTTAAGTAGTAACCAATGTGTTAAGTTGTAACCAGTGTGTTAAGTAGTAAGTGGTGTGTGTGTTAACTAGTAACCAGTGTGTTAAGTAGTAAGCGGTGTGCGTTTGTTAAGTTGTAACCAGTGTGTTAAGTAGTAAGCGGTGTGCGTTTGTTAAGTAGTAACCAATGTGTTAAGTTGTAACCATTGTGTTAAGTAGTAACCAGTGTGGTAAGTGGTAAGTGGTGTGTGTGTTAACTAGTAACCAGTGTGTTAAGTAGTAACCAGTGTGTTTGTGTATGTTAAGTAGTAAGCGGTGTGTTAAGTAGTAAGTGGTGTGCGTGTGTTAAATAGTAACCAGTATGTGTGTGTTAAGTAGTAACCTGTGTGTGTGTGTGTGTTACGTAGTAACCGGTGTGTGTGTGTTAAGTAGTAACCAGTGTGTGTGTGTGTGTGTTAAGTAGTAAGCGGTGTGCTTGTGTTAACTAGTAACCAGTGTGTTAAGTAGTAAGCGGTGTGCGTTTGTTAAGTTGTAACCAGTGTGTTAAGTAGTAAGCGGTGTGCGTTTGTTAAGTAGTAACCAATGTGTTAAGTTGTAACCATTGTGTTAAGTAGTAACCAGTGTGTTAAGTGGTAAGTGGTGTGTGTGTTAACTAGTAACCAGTGTGTTAAGTAGTAACCAGTGTGTTTGTGTATGTTAAGTGGTAAGCGGTGTGTTAAGTAGTAAGTGGTGTGCGTGTGTTAAATAGTAACCAGTATGTGTGTGTTAAGTAGTAACCAGTGTGTGTGTGTGTTACGTAGTAAGCGGTGTGTTAAGTAGTAACCGGTGTGTGTGTGTGTGTGTGTGTTAAGTAGTAAGCGGTGTGCTTGTGTTAACTAGTAACCAGTGTGTTAAGTAGTAAGTGGTGTGCGTGTGTTAAATAGTAACCAGTATGTGTGTGTTAAGTAGTAACCAGTGTGTGTGTTACGTAGTAAGCGGTGTGTTAAGTAGTAACCGGTGTGTGTGTGTTAAGTAGTAACCAGTGTGTGTGTGTGTGTGTTAAGTAGTAAGCAGTGTGCTTTTGTTAACTAGTAACCAGTGTGTTAAGTAGTAAGTGGTGTGCGTGTGTTAACTAGTAACCAGTGTGTTAAATAGTAAGCAGTGTGCTTGTGTTAACTAATAACCAGTGTGTTAAGTAGTAAGCTGTGTGTGTGTTAAGTAGTAAGCGGTGTGTTAAGTAGTAAGCGGTGTGCGTGTGTTAAATTGTAACCAGTGTGTGTGTGTTAAGTAGTAACCAGTGTGTGTGTGTTACGTAGTAAGCGGTGTGCGTGTGTTAAATAGTAACCTGTGTGTGTGTGTTAAGTAGTAACCAGTGTGTGTGTTAAGTAGTAAGCGGTGTGCTTGTGTTAACTAGTAACCAGTGTGTTAAGTAGTAAGTGGTGTGCGTGTGTTAACTAGTAACCAGTGTGTTAAATAGTAAGCAGTGTGCTTGTGTTAACTAGTAACCAGTGTGTTAAGTAGTAACCAGTGTGTGTGTGTGTGTGTTAAGTAGTAAGCGGTGTGTTAAGTAGTAAGCGGTGTGCGTGTGTTAAATAGTAACCATTGTGTGTGTGTTAAGTAGTAACCAGTGAATGTGTGTGTGTTAAGTAGTAAGTGGTGTCAGTGTGTTAAGTAGTAAGCAGTGTGCTTGTGTTAACTAGTAACCAGTGTGTGAGGTAGTAAGTGGTGTGCGTGTGTTAAGTAGTAACCAGTGTGTTAAGTAGTAAGCAGTGTGTTAACTAGTAACCAGTGTGTTAAGTTGTAAGCAGTGTGCTTGTGTTAACTAGTAACCAGTGTGTTAAGTAGTAAGCAGTGTGCTTGTGTTAACTAGTAACCAGTGTGTTAAGTAGTAACCAGTGTGTTAAGTAGTAAGCGGTGTGTGTGTGTTAACTAGTAACCAGTGTGTTAAGTAGTAAGGTGTGTGTGTATGTGTGTTAAGTAGTAACCAGTGTGTGTGTGTGTTAAGTAGCAAGCGGTGTGTTAAGTAGTAAGCGGTGTGCTTGTGTTAACTAGTAACCAGTGTGTTAAGTAGTAAGCAGTGTGTGTTAACTAGTAACCAGTGTGTCAAGTAGTAAGCTGTGTGTGTGTGTTAAGTAGTAACCAGTGTGTGTGTGTTAAGTAGTAAGCGGTGTGTTAAGTAGTAAGCGGTGTGCGTGTGTTAAATTGTAACCAGTGTGTGTGTGTTAAGTAGTAACCAGTGTGTGTGTGTTACGTAGTAAGCGGTGTGCGTGTGTTAAATAGTAACCTGTGTGTGTGTGTTAAGTAGTAACCAGTGTGTGTGTTAAGTAGTAAGCGGTGTGCTTGTGTTAACTAGTAACCAGTGTGTTAAGTAGTAAGTGGTGTGCGTGTGTTAACTAGTAACCAGTGTGTTAAATAGTAAGCAGTGTGCTTGTGTTAACTAGTAACCAGTGTGTTAAGTAGTAACCAGTGTGTGTGTGTGTGTGTTAAGTAGTAAGCGGTGTGTTAAGTAGTAAGCGGTGTGCGTGTGTTAAATAGTAACCATTGTGTGTGTGTTAAGTAGTAACCAGTGAATGTGTGTGTGTTAAGTAGTAAGTGGTGTCAGTGTGTTAAGTAGTAAGCAGTGTGCTTGTGTTAACTAGTAACCAGTGTGTGAGGTAGTAAGTGGTGTGCGTGTGTTAAGTAGTAACCAGTGTGTTAAGTAGTAAGCAGTGTGTTAACTAGTAACCAGTGTGTTAAGTTGTAAGCAGTGTGCTTGTGTTAACTAGTAACCAGTGTGTTAAGTAGTAAGCAGTGTGCTTGTGTTAACTAGTAACCAGTGTGTTAAGTAGTAACCAGTGTGTTAAGTAGTAAGCGGTGTGTGTGTGTTAACTAGTAACCAGTGTGTTAAGTAGTAAGGTGTGTGTGTATGTGTGTTAAGTAGTAACCAGTGTGTGTGTGTGTTAAGTAGCAAGCGGTGTGTTAAGTAGTAAGCGGTGTGCTTGTGTTAACTAGTAACCAGTGTGTTAAGTAGTAAGCAGTGTGTGTTAACTAGTAACCAGTGTGTCAAGTAGTAAGCTGTGTGTGTGTGTTAAGTAGTAACCTGTGTGTGTGTGTTAAGTAGTAAGCGGTGTGTTAAGTAGTAAGCGGTGTGCGTGTGTTAAATAGTAACCAGTGTGTTAAGTGGTAAGCGGTGTGTGTTAAGTAGTAACCAGTGTGTTAAGTAGTAAGCTGTGTGTGTGTGTTAAGTAGTAACCTGTGTGTGTGTGTGTTACGTAGTAACCGGTGTGTGTGTGTTAAGTAGTAACCAGTGTGTGTGTGTGTGTGTTAAGTAGTAAGCGGTGTGCTTGTGTTAACTAGTAACCAGTGTGTTAAGTAGTAAGCGGTGTGCGTTTGTTAAGTTGTAACCAGTGTGTTAAGTAGTAAGCGGTGTGCGTTTGTTAAGTAGTAACCAATGTGTTAAGTTGTAACCATTGTGTTAAGTAGTAACCAGTGTGTTAAGTGGTAAGTGGTGTGTGTGTTAACTAGTAACCAGTGTGTTAAGTAGTAACCAGTGTGTTTGTGTATGTTAAGTGGTAAGCGGTGTGTTAAGTAGTAAGTGGTGTGCGTGTGTTAAATAGTAACCAGTATGTGTGTGTTAAGTAGTAACCAGTGTGTGTGTGTGTTACGTAGTAAGCGGTGTGTTAAGTAGTAACCGGTGTGTGTGTGTGTGTGTGTGTTAAGTAGTAAGCGGTGTGCTTGTGTTAACTAGTAACCAGTGTGTTAAGTAGTAAGTGGTGTGCGTGTGTTAAATAGTAACCAGTATGTGTGTGTTAAGTAGTAACCAGTGTGTGTGTTACGTAGTAAGCGGTGTGTTAAGTAGTAACCGGTGTGTGTGTGTTAAGTAGTAACCAGTGTGTGTGTGTGTGTGTTAAGTAGTAAGCAGTGTGCTTTTGTTAACTAGTAACCAGTGTGTTAAGTAGTAAGTGGTGTGCGTGTGTTAACTAGTAACCAGTGTGTTAAATAGTAAGCAGTGTGCTTGTGTTAACTAATAACCAGTGTGTTAAGTAGTAAGCTGTGTGTGTGTTAAGTAGTAAGCGGTGTGTTAAGTAGTAAGCGGTGTGCGTGTGTTAAATTGTAACCAGTGTGTGTGTGTTAAGTAGTAACCAGTGTGTGTGTGTTACGTAGTAAGCGGTGTGCGTGTGTTAAATAGTAACCTGTGTGTGTGTGTTAAGTAGTAACCAGTGTGTGTGTTAAGTAGTAAGCGGTGTGCTTGTGTTAACTAGTAACCAGTGTGTTAAGTAGTAAGTGGTGTGCGTGTGTTAACTAGTAACCAGTGTGTTAAATAGTAAGCAGTGTGCTTGTGTTAACTAGTAACCAGTGTGTTAAGTAGTAACCAGTGTGTGTGTGTGTGTGTTAAGTAGTAAGCGGTGTGTTAAGTAGTAAGCGGTGTGCGTGTGTTAAATAGTAACCATTGTGTGTGTGTTAAGTAGTAACCAGTGAATGTGTGTGTGTTAAGTAGTAAGTGGTGTCAGTGTGTTAAGTAGTAAGCAGTGTGCTTGTGTTAACTAGTAACCAGTGTGTGAGGTAGTAAGTGGTGTGCGTGTGTTAAGTAGTAACCAGTGTGTTAAGTAGTAAGCAGTGTGTTAACTAGTAACCAGTGTGTTAAGTTGTAAGCAGTGTGCTTGTGTTAACTAGTAACCAGTGTGTTAAGTAGTAAGCAGTGTGCTTGTGTTAACTAGTAACCAGTGTGTTAAGTAGTAACCAGTGTGTTAAGTAGTAAGCGGTGTGTGTGTGTTAACTAGTAACCAGTGTGTTAAGTAGTAAGGTGTGTGTGTATGTGTGTTAAGTAGTAACCAGTGTGTGTGTGTGTTAAGTAGCAAGCGGTGTGTTAAGTAGTAAGCGGTGTGCTTGTGTTAACTAGTAACCAGTGTGTTAAGTAGTAAGCAGTGTGTGTTAACTAGTAACCAGTGTGTCAAGTAGTAAGCTGTGTGTGTGTGTTAAGTAGTAACCAGTGTGTGTGTGTTAAGTAGTAAGCGGTGTGTTAAGTAGTAAGCGGTGTGCGTGTGTTAAATTGTAACCAGTGTGTGTGTGTTAAGTAGTAACCAGTGTGTGTGTGTTACGTAGTAAGCGGTGTGCGTGTGTTAAATAGTAACCTGTGTGTGTGTGTTAAGTAGTAACCAGTGTGTGTGTTAAGTAGTAAGCGGTGTGCTTGTGTTAACTAGTAACCAGTGTGTTAAGTAGTAAGTGGTGTGCGTGTGTTAACTAGTAACCAGTGTGTTAAATAGTAAGCAGTGTGCTTGTGTTAACTAGTAACCAGTGTGTTAAGTAGTAACCAGTGTGTGTGTGTGTGTGTTAAGTAGTAAGCGGTGTGTTAAGTAGTAAGCGGTGTGCGTGTGTTAAATAGTAACCATTGTGTGTGTGTTAAGTAGTAACCAGTGAATGTGTGTGTGTTAAGTAGTAAGTGGTGTCAGTGTGTTAAGTAGTAAGCAGTGTGCTTGTGTTAACTAGTAACCAGTGTGTGAGGTAGTAAGTGGTGTGCGTGTGTTAAGTAGTAACCAGTGTGTTAAGTAGTAAGCAGTGTGTTAACTAGTAACCAGTGTGTTAAGTTGTAAGCAGTGTGCTTGTGTTAACTAGTAACCAGTGTGTTAAGTAGTAAGCAGTGTGCTTGTGTTAACTAGTAACCAGTGTGTTAAGTAGTAACCAGTGTGTTAAGTAGTAAGCGGTGTGTGTGTGTTAACTAGTAACCAGTGTGTTAAGTAGTAAGGTGTGTGTGTATGTGTGTTAAGTAGTAACCAGTGTGTGTGTGTGTTAAGTAGCAAGCGGTGTGTTAAGTAGTAAGCGGTGTGCTTGTGTTAACTAGTAACCAGTGTGTTAAGTAGTAAGCAGTGTGTGTTAACTAGTAACCAGTGTGTCAAGTAGTAAGCTGTGTGTGTGTGTTAAGTAGTAACCAGTGTGTGTGTGTTAAGTAGTAAGCGGTGTGTTAAGTAGTAAGCGGTGTGCGTGTGTTAAATAGTAACCAGTGTGTTAAGTGGTAAGCGGTGTGTGTTAAGTAGTAACCAGTGTGTTAAGTAGTAAGCTGTGTGTGTGTGTTAAGTAGTAACCAGTGTGTTAAGTAGTAAGCTGTGTGTGTGTGTTAAGTAGTAACCAGTGTGTTAAGTAGTAAGCTGTGTGTGTGTGTTAAGTAGTAACCAGTGTGTTAAGTAGTAAGCTGTGTGTGTTGGTTAAGTAGTAACCAGTGTGTGTGTGTTAAGTAGTAAGCGGTGTGTTAAGTAGTAAAGGGTGTGCGTGTGTTAAGTAGTAAGCGGTGTGTTTGTGTTAGGGTGGTAAGCAGTGTGCTTGTGTTAAGTAGTAAGCGGTGTCATAAGTAGTAAGCGGTGTGTTAAGTAGTAAGCGGTGTGTTAAGTAGTAAGCAGTGTGTTAAGTAGTAAGCGGTGTGTTAAGTTAGTAGTAAGTGGTGTGTTAAGTTAGTAGTAAGCGGTGTGTTAAGTTAGTAGTAAGCGGTGTGTTAAGTAGTAAGCGGTGTGTTAAGTAGTAAGCGGTGTGTTAAGTAGTAAGCGGTGTGTTAAGTAGTAAGCGGTGTGTTAAGTAGTAAGCGGTGTGTTAAGTAGTAAGCGGTGTCATAAGTAGTAAGCGGTGTGTTAAGTAGTAAGCGGTGTGTTAAGTAGTAAGCGGTGTGTTAAGTAGTAAGCGGTGTGTTGAGTAGTAAGCGGTGTGTTAAGTAGTAAGCGGTGTGTTAAGTTAGTAAACGGTGTGTTAAGTAGTAAGCGGTGTGTTAAGTAGTAAGCGGTGTGTTAAGTAGTAAGCGGTGTGTTAAGTTAGTAAGCGGTGTGTTAAGTTAGTAAGCGGTGTGTTAAGTAGTAAGCGGTGTGTTAAGTAGTAAGCGGTGTGTTAAGTAGTAAGCGGTGTGTTAAGTTAGTAAGCGGTGTGTTAAGTTAGTAAGCGGTGTGTTAAGTTGTAAGCGGTGTGTTAAGTAGTAAGCGGTGTGTTAAGTAGTAAGCGGTGTGTTAAGTTAGTAAACGGTGTGTTAAGTAGTAAGCGGTGTGTTAAGTAGTAAGCGGTGTGTTAAGTAGTAAGCGGTGTGTTAAGTTAGTAAACAGTGTGTTAAGTAGTAAGCGGTGTGTTAAGTTAGTAAACGGTGTGTTAAGTAGTAAGCGGAGTGTTAAGTTAGTAAACAGTGTGTTAAGTAGTAAACGGTGTGTTAAGTAGTAAACGGTGTGTTAAGTTAGTAAACGGTGTGTTAAGTAGTAAGCGGTGTGTTAAGTTAGTAAACAGTGTGTTAAGTAGTAAGCGGTGTGTTAAGTAGTAAGCGGTGTGTTAAGTTAGTAAACGGTGTGTTAAGTTAGTAAACAGTGTGTTAAGTAGTAAACGGTGTGTTAAGTTAGTAAACGGTGTGTTAAGTAGTAAGCGGTGTGTTAAGTTAGTAAACAGTGTGTTAAGTAGTAAGCGGTGTGTTAAGTTAGTAAACAGTGTGTTAAGTAGTAAACGGTGTGTTAAGTAGTAAGCGGTGTGTTAAGTTAGTAAACAGTGTGTTAAGTAGTAAGCGGTGTGTTAAGTTAGTAAACAGTGTGTTAAGTAGTAAACGGTGTGTTAAGTAGTAAGCGGTGTGTTAAGTTAGTAAACAGTGTGTTAAGTAGTAAGCGGTGTGTTAAGTAGTAAGCGGTGTGTTAAGTAGTAAGCGGTGTGTTAAGTTAGTAAACAGTGTGTTAAGTAGTAAACGGTGTGTTAAGTTAGTAAACGGTGTGTTAAGTAGTAAGCGGTGTGTTAAGTTAGTAAACAGTGTGTTAAGTAGTAAACGGTGTGTTAAGTTAGTAAACGGTGTGTTAAGTAGTAAGCGGTGTGTTAAGTTAGTAAACAGTGTGTTAAGTAGTAAACGGTGTGTTAAGTAGTAAACGGTGTGTTAAGTAGTAAGCGGTGTGTTAAGTAGTAAGCGGTGTGTTAAGTAGTAAGCGGTGTGTTAAGTAGTAAACAGTGTGTTAAGTAGTAAACGGTGTGTTAAGTAGTAAACAGTGTGTTAAGTAGTAAGCGGTGTGTTAAGTTAGTAAACAGTGTGTTAAGTAGTAAGCGGTGTGTTAAGTTAGTAAACAGTGTGTTAAGTAGTAAACGGTGTGTTCAGTTAGTAAACGGTGTGTTAAGTAGTAAGCGGTGTGTTAAGTTAGTAAACAGTGTGTTAAGTAGTAAACGGTGTGTTAAGTAGTAAACGGTGTGTTAAGTAGTAAGCGGTGTGTTAAGTAGTAAGCGGTGTGTTAAGTAGTAAGCGGTGTGTTAAGTAGTAAACAGTGTGTTAAGTAGTAAACAGTGTGTTAAGTAGTAAACGGTGTGTTAAGTAGTAAACGGTGTGTTAAGTAGTAAGCGGTGTGTTAAGTAGTAAGCGGTGTGTTAAGTAGTAAGCGGTGTGTTAAGTAGTAAACAGTGTGTTAAGTAGTAAACGGTGTGTTAAGTAGTAAGCGGTGTGTTAAGTAGTAAACAGTGTGTTAAGTAGTAAACGGTGTGTTAAGTAGTAAACAGTGTGTTAAGTAGTAAACGGTGTGTTAAGTAGTAAACAGTGTGTTAAGTAGTAAACGGTGTGTTAAGTTAGTAAACGGTGTGTTAAGTAGTAAGCGGTGTGTTAAGTTAGTAAACAGTGTGTTAAGTAGTAAGCGGTGTGTTAAGTAGTAAGCGGTGTGTTAAGTAGTAAGCGGTGTGTTAAGTAGTAAGCGGTGTGTTAAGTAGTAAACGGTGTGTTAAGTAGTAAGCGGTGTGTTAAGTTAGTAAACAGTGTGTTAAGTAGTAAGCGGTGTGTTAAGTAGTAAGCGGTGTGTTAAGTAGTAAGCGGTGTGTTAAGTAGTAAGCGGTGTGTTAAGTAGTAAGCGGTGTGTTAAGTAGTAAGCGGTGTGTTAAGTTAGTAAACAGTGTGTTAAGTAGTAAACGGTGTGTTAAGTTAGTAAACGGTGTGTTAAGTAGTAAGCGGTGTGTTAAGTTAGTAAACAGTGTGTTAAGTAGTAAACGGTGTGTTAAGTTAGTAAACGGTGTGTTA
Source organism: Nerophis ophidion (assembly GCF_033978795.1). NCBI lineage: Eukaryota > Metazoa > Chordata > Actinopteri > Syngnathiformes > Syngnathidae > Nerophis > Nerophis ophidion. The sequence continues at coordinate 5,858,512 of NC_084627.1, forward strand.
AGTAGTAAGCGGTGTGTTAAGTAGTAAACGGTGTGTTAAGTAGTAAAGGGTGTGTTAAGTAGTAAGCGGTGTGTTAAGTAGTAAGCGGTGTGTTAAGTAGTAAGCGGTGTGTTAAGTTAGTAAACGGTGTGTTAAGTAGTAAGCGGTGTGTTAAGTAGTAAGCGGTGTGTTAAGTAGTAAGCGGTGTGTTAAGTTAGTAAGCGGTGTGTTAAGTAGTAAGCGGTGTGTTAAGTTAGTAAACGGTGTGTTAAGTAGTAAGCGGTGTGTTAAGTAGTAAGCGGTGTGTTAAGTAGTAAGCGGTGTGTTAAGTTAGTAAGCGGTGTGTTAAGTTAGTAAGCTGTGTGTTAAGTAGTAAGCGGTGTGTTAAGTAGTAAGCGGTGTGTTAAGTAGTAAGCGGTGTGTTAAGTAGTAAGCGGTGTGTTAAGTAGTAAACAGTGTGTTAAGTAGTAAGCGGTGTGTTAAGTTAGTAAACAGTGTGTTAAGTAGTAAACGGTGTTTTAAGTTAGTAAACGGTGTGTTAAGTAGTAAGCGGTGTGTTAAGTTAGTAAACAGTGTGTTAAGTAGTAAACGGTGTGTTAAGTAGTAAACGGTGTGTTAAGTAGTAAGCGGTGTGTTAAGTAGTAAGCGGTGTGTTAAGTTAGTAAACAGTGTGTTAAGTAGTAAACGGTGTTTTAAGTTAGTAAACGGTGTGTTAAGTAGTAAGCGGTGTGTTAAGTAGTAAGCGGTGTGTTAAGTAGTAAGCGGTGTGTTAAGTAGTAAGCGGTGTGTTAAGTAGTAAGCGGTGTGTTAAGTAGTAAGCGGTGTGTTAAGTAGTAAGCGGTGTGTTAAGTAGTAAGCGGTGTGTTAAGTAGTAAACAGTGTGTTAAGTAGTAAGCGGTGTGTTAAGTAGTAACCGGTGTGTTAAGTTAGTAAACAGTGTGTTAAGTAGTAAACGGTGTTTTAAGTTAGTAAACGGTGTGTTAAGTAGTAAGCGGTGTGTTAAGTTAGTAAACAGTGTGTTAAGTAGTAAACGGTGTGTTAAGTAGTAAACGGTGTGTTAAGTAGTAAGCGGTGTGTTAAGTAGTAAGCGGTGTGTTAAGTAGTAAGCGGTGTGTTAAGTAGTAAACAGTGTGTTAAGTAGTAAACGGTGTGTTAAGTAGTAAACGGTGTGTTAAGTAGTAAGCGGTGTGTTAAGTAGTAAGCGGTGTGTTAAGTAGTAAGCGGTGTGTTAAGTAGTAAGCGGT